>NC_056737.1:767908656-767986156 GCF_019279795.1 Protopterus annectens | reverse complement strand
GAACTGTGTAGTTATAAAGACAGGAAGAATTTGATTGTTCCCAGGTGGTGTGGGCATGGTTGCTTAACCCTCCCCTCAAAACCGTAACACCTTTAGTTTTGCAGCCATGTTTGGATGGATTTGGATCAGGGTGATTGCAGTTTACAGGTCTCCTTTTTGCTGGGATTTATGTAAGACCCCTAAAGTGGGAAGGATGAAAGTTTAAAAATAAAACATCCTTCATGAAAGGTCTGAGGTGGAAGATTGTGTATGTGGTTATGCTGATAAGAACTGGAAATTCCTATGTTAACACTAATGTACAGTAGACAGTTTATTGGACTGTGCTGTAGAAGCTGAATCTGTGGACAGGTTTACTGGCTGTGTAAAGTAGGGCTCACTAGTGTTGGATTAAAGTACTTAAATAATGTTGTAGGTGGAAAACTGTTCAATGGGTGCATTTCATGTACAATTTGAATGGAGCGGCTTGATGTGCAAGATCTGTATAGGCATGTGTTTCTGATGTCTGCACAGCCAAAGTACATAATTACTCGTGCATTCCTCGGACAAAGGCCTGGGGTCATTCTTGGTGTTGCCAAACAAACATGTGGTTATGTGTGTGAGTTGAGTGAGTGTGTGAGAGTGGGGGGTGCGTGTGGTGTGTGGGTGAGTGAGTGCGGTGTGTGGGTGGGTGAGTGGGTGAATGAGTGTGGTGTGTGGGTGGGTGAATGAGTGTGGTGGGTGGGTGAATGTGGGGAGTGAGTGTAGGTGAGGGTGAGTGTGGGTGGGTGAGTGGGGTGAGTGGGTGTAGGTGAGTGTGGTGGGTGGTGAGTGTAGTGAGTGTGGGTGGTGAGTTGAGTGTAGGTGGGTGGTGAGTGAGTGTAGTGAGTGGGTGTGGGTGAGTGTGGGTGGGTGAGTGATTGTGGGTGGGTGAGTGAGTGTTGGTGAGTGAGGGGGGGTGGGTGAGTGAGTGAGTGGTTGAGTGTGGGTGAGTGAGTTGGTGTGGGTGAGTGTGGTGGGTGAGTGTGGTGAGGGTGGTGAGTGAATGTGGGTGAGTGAGTGAGGTGTGGTGGGTGAGGGTGGTGGGTGAGTGGGTGTGGTGGGTGAGTGAGCGGAATGTGGGTGGGTGAGTGAGTTGAATGTGGGTGGGTGTGGTGGGTGAGTGAGTTGAATGTGGGTGGGTGTGGTGAGTGAGTGTGGGTGACTGAGTGAGTGTGGGTGAGTGTGAGTGAGTGTGGGTGAGTGTGAGTGAGGTGTGGTGGATGAGGGTGAGTGTGGGTGGTGTGTGTGGGTGGTGAGTGAGGTGTCAGAGTGAGTGGTGAGTGTGGTGAGAGTGAGTGTGGTGGGTGAGTGAATTGAGTGTGGTGGGTGAGTGTGGTGAAGTGAGTGGGTGAGTGTGGTGTGGTGAAGTGAGTGGGTGAGTGTGGTGTGGTGAAGTGAGTGGGTGAGTGTGGTGAGGTGAGTGGATGAGTGAGTGAGTGTGGGTGAATGAGTGAGTGTGGGTGAGTGTCATTTTTGGATATAATTTCTAAATTTTGTAAACTTTGTTTTTGTATTGTCATATTGCTTTACATTGCCCTACCGATATGTGACAAAGTACAGGCAGAAGCACAGTAACAGCTGCAAAATCTAAGAGCATAAATTTGCAATAACCATGCGTATACATTAATTGTATGTTTTTACATAAGAAGCAGATGTCTGTCAATTAATCGACAACACTACATCAGATTACAAGAAGTATGCAATACCGTAATTTTTTAAATTATGCCTTAAAATACATGTTGGTGCTGTCATGCAAGTCTGTGAAATATTTCATGTTTATAGTGTGTCATTTGTTAGCTATTTAACCAAACGGGAAGGAAAAATAAGTGGGAGTTTGATGCTTTGCAAAACGGTGATTATTCCCAGTGCTATGTAGCTTGGTTCTAAATTTGACAGGAGGAGTGCAACAAAAAAGTGTCACACTGTAAGGAGGGAAAGGCTGACAAGAAAACAGTACATTACTCTGGTCACCTGCTGTGAGCTGTCAATTACATGCAGATAATGGGTCAAATTACGCTTAGCTCTTTGACAGCTAGGGAAGGTAGGTGAGAAGTGGGAGGGGAGATGCCTTGAAGAACTAGATTTCAGCCTTCACAAAAGAAGGCAAGTTAGCATTTCTAAGAAACAAAAGCAATAAAATGCACTTTCCAGTTCTGTTCTGTAGCATTTGCACTGCTTGTGTTTGAAGTAATCATTGAAAAAGGATAACATTTTAACCAAAAGTAGGGGACTTTAAGACAGCAGTGAATGCCTGTTAAGTCAATGAAGTGACAGCAGCTTAAGGGAAAATGTGGCAGATCTGATGCAATTTTTTTGAGACAAACAATGCATTCTGGGATACTTAGAGGCAGAGTAAACGGTCTGAATTATTTCAAAATGCCAGCCCCCATGTGGTCAGAGTCAGAAATTGCATATAAAAATATCTAAAAAGCTCTAAATAGTCCCAGAGTGCTGTTAAAATGTAGGAAACCCCTAACCATGATGAAATAAATATGTTTTTTGAGTCTGAGGGTGCGGTTGTCCTTTAAGGTCCCAGGATAGAGGGATAGGCTTTTTTGGAGATCTAATGTGCAACACTTTAGGAAGAGTTTTACATCGAGCCTGGCTAGCAAGGGAGGGTCTTGGTGGCAAGCAGGCTGACACTGCGGAAACGTGTACTTTCACTAAAGTATAGGTAAGTCCACTTTTTATCAGTTGACACACACAAGTAAGAATTGGGGGGGGGGGGGATCAGCAATGCAAGGGTCCCTTCCCTTGTCTAGACACTATTTAGAAAATCTTTCCCATTTAACTAGGTACGATTTTCTTGTACATTTCCTGGCCTCCCTCAGGACTGAAAGCACATCCTCTAAGTAGTGGTGTCTGAATGGGATCAAAAGTTCATCACCCACAGTGTCAGGGACATCTGCAAGTGTGGGTGGATGAGAGCTCCCTTTTCTTGTGTCAGAAGGTCCACCTTGTAGGGTAATGTAGTGATTGCCCTTGGCTAGATTGTGAAGTAGGGGGAACTAGTGTTGCCTTGGCCAGTAGGGAGTCACTAACAAGATTTTCAGTTTGTCTCTCCTGATTTTCAAGAGGACTTTCTGAATCAGTGGGAAGGGAGGGGAAGGCAAAGAAATTTCCCCTTCCAGAGGATGTTGAAAGAGTCTACCCTCCAGGCCAGAGGGGAGTAGGTCTTTGGGCAGAAGGTCTGCAGCTGTCTGTTCTGGGGGGAGGCGAACAAGTCTATTTGAGGAGTGCCCCACCGGTGGACATTGTCTAAGAAGACAGTCCTGTCCAGCATTCATTCGTGTTGTGGAAAGGATATCCTGCTTAGAAGATCTGCTCGCTTGTTGTCCTGCGAGGGACTGTAGGTTGCCTGCAAGGACAAGTTGTGGCGAGAGGCTAGATCCCATATCAGCAAGGTAAGTCTGCTCAGCTGATGGGCTTTTGTCCCTTCCTGTTTGTTAAGGTACCATATTACATTGGTGTTTGTCTGTTACTATTTGAAGAACCCCTGGTAGAAGCAGAGGGGTAAAGGCTTTTAGAGCTAAGACTGCTGTAATTTCCCTCACATTGATGTATCTGGCCCTCAAGGAAGGGTGCCAAGTTGCTTGAACCCTGTAAGATGCCATTGTGGCTCCCCACCCTGAATCTGAGGCATCTGTATGCATTACCTGGATTGGTGGGGTGGGCTAGAGTGGAAGCCCTGGGTTTAGCTGGACTTGTTGGATCCACCAGCTGATCTCTCTTTAGACAGGGAAGGAGGGGAGTTCTTCCTCCAGGTGATTCTGGTGCTGGGACCAAATGTTTTTTTTAGGTATCACTGTAGCTGCGCATATGCATTCTGTCCAGTGGGAGCATAGGTATGGTGGCTGCCATTAAGCCCAGGATTCATAGGAATTGCCTTCCAGTTATTACCTGTGCCTGTAGCAGCTCATTGAAGTGGGAGGTCAGGGAGTTGACCTTGTCTTGTGGAAGAATAGCCTTCATTTTGTCCATTCAGATTCTGCAACCCAGGAAAATCTTAAGTCCTCTTCTGGGTTCAAGGAAGACTTTTGAAGGTTGAGGGTAAACCCTAGACTTTGTAGAAGGGACATGGTGAAGTGCAGATTACTTGAAAGGGTATCTTTGCACTCTGCCAGTATTAGGATGTCATCTAGATATGGGTAAATCTGAATTCCCTGTGTTCTGCAAAAGGCAATGGCCGGGGCCAGGCATTTTGTGAACACTCGAGGGGCAGTGGACAAACCAAAGGGCAAAGCAGTACATTGGAAATGAGAATAGGGTCCAGAGAAATGCAGAAATCTTCTGTGGGAAGGTCTGATGGGCATGTGTAAGTAGGCCTCTTTAAGGTCCAAGGTGGCCATAAAGGCCTTGGTTAGGGATGAGTGGAAGCTGAGTTGGAAGTGACAGCGTTTTGAAGGTAGGCACCTGTAGGTAAAGATTTAAGAAGGCGAGGTCTAAGATGGATCTCCATGAGCCATCTTTTTGGGGGACCAGGAGGAGACGGGAGTAGAAACCTTTTCCTTCCTGTCCTGAGGGAACTGGTTCCATGGTACCCAGCTTCAGAAGGTCTGTCAAAACCTGTGGAAAGAGATGCTGTTGGCTTTTGGGAGGAAAAGGGATGACTCTCATGGGTGGTTTTACTTTCCAGGAGAGGAAGTATCCTTTTTGTATTATGGACAGTACCCATTTGTCAGAGGTAATGGTTCTCTAGAAGGGGAGGCAGTGGGAGAGGTGGACTAAGAGTGGTAGGGGGGCAAGGCAGTCATACATTATTGGAGCCTCCTCTGTCCTGAAAAGGTGGTCTAGGCTGAGGATGCGGGGCAGCAGGTCTGGAAGTGGTAGGTCTTCTTGCGCCTCTTCTAGATCTGGAAGAGGGAAGTACTCGCCTGGGCTGGGCTTCTGCAGCATCACAGCTGCATTGAATCGAGTGTCTGGCTACTTGTGTAGAAAGACTGAGATGTCAGCTTTAGTGGGGCAGTCAGGAATAGTGGTCAGCATGGAAGAGGCTTGAGAGACCAAGTCCAGGGCATATTTAGTCATGTGCGTCTGATAGTTAATGGCTCTGAAAGCCAAACTGGAGGAGATGTAGACCTTCTTGACTCTCCTATCCATAGATTTACTGTCCATACCTGGGTGGGAGTAAGGCAGATGGAAGGAGTCTGGATTGCTTATCAGGATAGGTGGCAATCACTGCTGAGTCTGCCAAGAGAGCTTTGATTAAGAATTTTTGCTAATCAGGCACCTTGTAAAAGCGATCTGGTCGCTTGGGGGTAGGTGACTGTGAATCTGGAGTCTTAGATGCAGAGTTAAAGGCATCTAGGTATGCAGGTAGGACTGGTGGAACAGCAGAAGGGGAGGGGGGATTCTACTTGAAGACGCTCAAAATACCTCTTTTGGGTATCAGACATTTGTGAGGTATCCCATTTGAAGTAATCTTTCATTTTGGTGATAGTCTCACCAAATGTGATATCCTCAGGGAGTGAATCTCCCTCTATAGATTCTTCATCAGGAAAATAATGCTCCTGGGGTGAAGCAATTTGGGAGGTGTAAAATATGGAGTCCTCAGAGGAGGAAAAGGAAGCATCATGCTCTTCTTCCTGAATCTGAGATGTTGGGGGAGGGGAGGGAAGAGGCTGAAGCAGGTCTAGAGCTGAGCAAAGATAGACCAGTGGAGGATAAGGCTGAAGACCTAAGGGCCATAAAGGCCTGCATCAGGGAAGAAGTGAAGGACTGCCATTCAGGTACGCCTTCTGCAGTGGAAGAGGTATGCTTGGTTTTCTGTTTCTTTTTTGCTGGGGTAGATGTTGGAGCAGGCCTGGAATCGGGTCTGATAGGGACACTGTCCAAAGGCGGGATCCCGGTCAGTTGCTCTACAGATTCTGGTTCCCCCTCGACCTCGACGGTAGTCGGAGTCTAGGTTGGCTCCGGGAATGTGCCGGCCATCGGCTGAGCAACGGCATCCACAAAGGTAGTAGACTGATCCGCCGGGCATCCCTCAGCTCCTAAATCAGCAGCTGGTGAGGCATCCGGTAACTGAGCGGCAGAAGAAGGAGGCCTGGGAAACTCGGCCTTCTTATGTGGAGGATCTGACGTGGCCTCCCAGGTGGGATCCTTCCTTAAGGCTAACCACTTAAGGCACTGATTTTCTAAATAAAGGTTAAGCGCAGCCAGACGGCTGCATAGGGTCTTCGGCACAAACAATTGACAAACGAAGCAAGCAGTATGGTCGTTCTCCCAAGCCCAAGCAAAAAACACACCAATCATGGAAGTCTTTATGGGGTATCTGGTGCCCGCATTGGCATTTACCCTTTTTACCTGACATCGGCTATAAATTGTTACAACAAACCAAGCCTAAGAAATAACAATAAGATATGAAGAAAAAAACAAAACGGGTTACTTAGCTTTTTTGAGATGTCTGATGTGAAGGAGCGAACACACAATGAGTCAGTCGTCTGCAGCTGAAAAGTTCTGAGGATTGTGCATGCAGATGTTACATTTAAGGCCCTTGATTTATGGCCTTACGTGTGACATCCCACGCAGCTGCAACAGCCAAGCTGAAGCTTTTGTATAGGAGCTGACGTACGAGTCGTCTGAGGGCAGGAAATCCCACAACAAGAATACTACAACATAGGAATAAAAGGACATGAGACTAAACAGAAGACAACATAAAAATTCAGAAACTGGAAACTTTGTTATAGGGATATGGATACTAAGATACAAGCCATTAAAATGTTTTTAGTCCCTTTAGCCTTATACACAGGTCAGACGTACTTTTATCAACCAGAGGAGAAGTTGTGGATAGCAATTAAAGAGTTGAAGGATTTTATCTGGGAAGAGAAGACAGCATGAGTCAAGTGGGATAAGCTGATTCTACCAACAAGATAAGGTGGTCTAGGATTACCTAATTTGAGGAGGTATTTTAGACCAACACAGTTAAGGCTCTTATACATAGCACAAGCAGAAAACTATAACTCAAATTGGAAAGGAAGGATACTGACACAGGGAGGAAGCTCAAAAAATAAGGAGAGACTGGGATTTTGGATGCAGACCCTTAAAGAGAACAACCAAAATCATACAGAGTATTACATTCATAAAATAGCAGGGAGTACTCTAAGAACCAAACCAGCACGAGAATGGAGAAAAGAAATTCTGTCAATAGGGTTGACTGTGGTCAGGGATACAGGCAATAGGCAAGAGGGGAATGGAATTTATTGAAAAAACTGGCAAAGGAACCAAAATATTGGAAACAAATAAGTAGAAAGGGAAAGGTAATAGAATGGGAAGAGGCCAAGAATTTACTTGGACTGCAGGTTAGAGATTGCTTTCCCTATCAAGGATTGGTATCAGAGTACAGGCAAAGAGAAAGAAATAGGGGGCTCCTAAATGAAAGGCCAACACTGGTAGAATTTTTAACAGAATCTAGAACAGACGCTGACGTTAAAAAAAAGGAATAATTAGTAAAGCATATAAAATACTGCATGATAACTATAAGAATCAAATCAGATGAGCTGAGAAAGGATTGGGAAGAGAGACTGGATAAGCAATTCACAAAGAGACAATGAGGGATATATGTATATCTCCCAAATATGCAACAAAGTGTAGAAGATTTAGGATCTTTGCTTGGAAGTGTTTAGATAGGTATTTTTATACCCCAAGTAGAATCCAAAGAATTTTTCCTCAGGTGGATAGCAAATGTTTGAGGTGTGATGGGCAAGACAGATGTAGCTGGGAACATATTTTTTGGGAGTGTAATGAGCTGGCAGGCTTTTGGGATTCCTTGCAGACCACTCTGTCAGAGATGCTGGGCGAGCAGGTTGGACTGACAGGGGAGATGATTTTTTTAAGTTATTTTACAGAATTAGAATTGCTTAGACATAGTAAAGCCTTGCTGAGTTTAATTATGGTGGCTGCCAAAAAAGCAATTACTAGAAAATGGAAATCAAAGTCTTGACCAACTTTACTAGAAGTAGAGAATATAGCAACAGAGAAAAAACAACTGGAATTGGGATCTTTAGAAAAGGGAAGGAGCAAACTACATAGGAAAAAATGTGAATTGTGGGAACAATATATGCAGAACAGGAATGAGGTTTAAGAGGCAGGACTTGAACGAGCCATATAATGTTTAACTGACAATGACTGAATGGTTTATAAGTGATGTATAATGTTTACAACTGCAGTTGTTTCAATGGCATCTGTGATTTAAATGGTTTGCAACTAAGGATATATTATTTTGTATGTTTTTCATTTACATAAATGTAAGACTGCCTTTGTCATATGTGTAAATTTAATTAATAAAGATTTTTTTTGGGGGGGGGGTTATGGGAGAGAAAGCACACAGAAAAAGACCTGTCCAATCCAGGGAGATGGCATTTATCATCCAGGCTCTTGAAGTTGCTAGCCTTGAATCGATCTGTCTTAGCTGTCTGTTCAAATAAAAAGCAAAATGGCCCATCTCTGGCACACTCCACTTGCTGATAAGTAGATACATTTCCCTGTGTAGCATCCATGTAGCTTGCCTGTTTACACACTGTGGTCTGAAGGCTGTAGGTTGCCTTTAAAAAAAATTTCCTCTACACTTCAATTTCCCAAGTTTGCACAGATAATCTGCACAGTTTGTAGGAATGCACCCTCCCACACATGTTTATGTACCACACCACTGTGGTGTTGTCCAGTTGCACTTTAAGGACTCCTCTTGCATATTAAGGAGAAAAGCTTTGACAGCCAATCTCATAATTTCCTTGATGCTGATGTGTTTTCATCTCAAGGATTTAGCAGCAGAGTGTGAGAAGCTGAGACACTCCATATGAGTTCCCCAAGACAAACTGGAGGCATCTCATCAGTCTTTTTCCCTGACGGGCATTTCCAGTATTCAAAGGATAACACCGGGTCCACCATAATATTTCTTTTCAGATTCATGTCAGCAGGGGAATAATGGCTTCCAGTGCATGGAGATACTGGTTCTACCTGCTTCTTAAAAACTACTGCAGCTTTCTCACTTGTAGGCACACCCATTGTGCCATTGAAATGGATACTGCCATATGTCCCAGCAACATACCTCTGAAGTGTACCTCATTACGAGGAACGTACCTCATTTGGGGTCTTAAAAAAAGTTAATGTTCCTCGAAGTTCAACATTGAAAGACTCTGTCACACAGTCAGTGTTAGGAATTTTTTTAAGTGAAATCCACGGTAAATAGAAATTAATCATATTAATTCATTAAAAGATCTTCTTTACAAGTAAAACCAGCATATTTTAACCATCCTATGGCCATCCTAGTTGAAATTGTTAATAAGCCATTAGTATGTGTTCAACATTTTGCCCATTTGTTCCACATTATGAGGGCTAGAGTTCCTCATTTTGGAGATGGAAGGTTGAGAGCTATGCCCAGCAACCTCATGTACTCTTACTACTGTAATATTTTTTTCTTTCTGCGAGTGTGGAGTAAATAGGTCTAAATGAATTACTTTTTTGTCTTGGGGGATGAAGATCCTGAAGCAAAGAGCACCCAGACTTGCTCCTGGGAAGGCCACTGTTTAAGAATGAGGGAGGATTTCTATTAATCTACTTATTTACTCCTTTCATTAACCAGGATAGTCTGACTGGGCAAAAAGTCCTGGGAAGAAAAGTTCAGCAAAATATAATATAGAACATTAATTAAACAGATAATATAGCACAGTGTGGAGGGAAATAAAAATATATGAACAGTGGAACAACGCAAAAGAACGTAAGAGTACAAAAGGCAGATCACTAATCATGCTTTCAAACATTTACAGTTAAGCTAGTAATGAAACACGTCTTTATTAGTGGGGTAAGCATGGAATGAAATGTATGTAAGAGAAGATACAGATTATGGAGGTGGTTGGTGTTGTACAGATAGTTAAGTTCACGGTGTCCTGGTAGGATTCAGCTAGAATAAAGGAATTGTTTAAATAGGGAAAAGTTATGAATGACTATTGTCTGCAGAAAACTATCCCTGGTGTCAGAAAGTCTAAATAGTTTGGGCATAGTAGGCAAGTCAAAGGACAAGTCCTTAGACTTGCTAATGGTGTTCCCCTGCGCCTTGTGGAATCAGAAGTAACAGGGCCTGCAAGGTAACTATTCTGAAATTTGCCACTTTAAGAAATTGTTTTAATTGGGCCAAGTCGGCGCTGAAAGTACCAGCTTTTCTTGGTACCAGGAAATAGAATAAAATCCTGTCTCTTGCTCCTTCCAACAGAACGTTTTCTATAGCTTCTGTATCCAGCATGCCTTTTACCACATAAAGTATTAACTGAATCGGTTCCCTTTTGACTCATGGGATAACTCTGAATTGGGATCTTTCTAGAAACTACAGACTGCATCCCCCCTTTAATGCTCAGCATACACCTGTCCAAAGTAACTGCCTCCAGTTCCGTATAAGACGGACAAGTTTTTGGGGGAAGAAACTGGGGTTGAGGTGGGGTTGGGATAGAAAGGAGGGGAGAGGCTGCCAGTCAGTCATGGCTGATGGGGTCTAACCCCTGAGGGGCCCAGGACTTCTCCTTAGGTTTAATTTGCCACTCTTCCTGTAGCTACTATTTTTCCCTTTGCAGGTCTGGTGGGTTCCTGTCTAGGGTAAGAGGACTAAATCTTGACTGGGAAATTCCTACCGTTCCCTAAGCATAAAGGTCTGAAATGTACAACAAACAGACTGGGTAGTTCTAACAGTCTCCTCCAATTTCTTGCACACTTCTGGGAGTTCAATGGGGAAATCCTTACATAAAGGGGCATTGTGGGTTCTGGACTACACACTGTCTAAAGGGGGGGGGGGGCATCCACAACCAAGCATTTCTCCTTATGACGAACCCCGGGGCAACTGCCTTGCAAGATGCATCTACAGCATCATCTTAGTCTTTGATCTCCTAATCCCCTCTACCCCAGCTACAACAAGATCTATAATACACAGTAGCAGACGTGTACCCCCCTCACCCCCCCGTTCTGTCCAGAGCTCGGCAGTCTATTTTTGGGCCATGATTCTGGTCTGGAGCTGGAGCTGAAGCTGCTTTCTTGCTGGGACCCAAGGATACCACATCTAAGTCAACTTAATGCATTTATGTCCATGTATGAATTGGAACCCTTGGCTTTATAAAAATCGTCAGGCATTGTACGAGCAGAAGGGAGTCAGGTTACCGGATGCATTATGAAAAACATCAGCCAGGACCACTAGCACTGGAAGGACAACTAGGAGTCTGTCTTCAGAGGAAAGTAACGAAGGCCCTAGACCTCTGTTGGGTTTCTGAGTAATCTCTGGAACTCCATTGAAACAGGGCGTCTCTCATTTTATGGAGATGGACTCCAAAAGGAGAAGTGCCCTGGTGTGGAAGAGGAGGACAAAGTGTCTTTAGAGTCAAAGTCTAGTGCTTCCTTCGAAAACAGGATAGGGAATCAGGCTGCAAAGCTGCATTGGAGAGGACATTACCCGATACTTCATGGATTACCCAAAATAATCCACTGCTCTCAACTCCATTAGGTGGGAGGACCATGGAGCTCTCCGGTGATAGTTCCTTTTTAGCAGCTGCTACAATCACAAAAGAATCAACAAGAGGTCCTTTACGTCAATGGGGGCAATCCTTAGAAGGGTCAAAACACCATCTGCTTTATCATGCAGGGTCACTTCCATTACATCAAAAGCTCGGCAAACCCTCTGCAAAACTACAATGAGACAATCAACTAAGTGAAACTATCTGTGGATGGCATATAAAAGCCGAGGGATTCAAAGGAGGATCTCTCCGATCCAGCTCCAAATCTGAAGAAGGATCAGAAGATGGCATCCCCAAAGCCGATAACCTGGATGGATAAGAGGATGAGACTGGAGCTGAGGTGTCAACAGCTAAAGTATCCAAGGACGGACTCAAACAAGTTGGGACAGAGCCTGAACCTGGGTGGTCAGGGAGGAAAAATGAAGAAAAACAAAATCACCAAAAATAGCAGGAGTTATGTTGTCATTTTGGCATTGTCCTGAAGATGTTACCTTGATCTTCATCAGCAAATGAGATTAAGAAAGGAAGGGAAATGTGATGCACTGTAGCAGTGAAGAGAGGAGAATGACCTTGGTAAATGTCAAGATGACTGGCACCTATGGCTACCACATCTAATTTTATGTGGAATGACTGGATCATTATTGATTATTATCCACAATCTACTTACAGATTATTTTGTGAAACATTTTAGTCAACAAGGAAAAGTTAGCTATGCATTTGCAGTTTTATGGGTATAAGAGACATTACTTCATGGATACAAACTAGGACTGCATACTTTAAATATGATTCATCTATATCAGAGATGAGTGAGAGGTTAACTTTACAATTACAGGACATGCCTCTTTAAGGAAGCAGCAGTGCAGCACAAATTAGTTATAATTACAAGTTTTCTATAAATTTAGAAATTTCTTGCCTATTTCAACAGACAAAGATTGAAAGAAAAAAAAGACAGAGTGCTAGGGATTAAGGAATTGAAGGGTGTTCGAAGGTTGGTCCTGGAAGGAGATGGAAAGAGTCTGAAATTATCTGCAAGAAGTTCTGCATGGTTACTCCAGTGATGTAAAGGGATAACGCCCTGACTAAATTCCCAGATAACCTGAGTTTGAATATACGCTCAAGCAATTAATGGAAAGACAGAGGATGGGTGTGCTTATCCTGGAGGGGAGAGATGGGTTATGAAAGCTATACAAAGCATAAAAAGAAATAATTAAAAGAATACTGAAAAGCTTTCCCAGAATTTCAAAAATGGTCAGTTTCACTTTGTTTTGTGTTTAAGAAAGGTAAGCTTTCATAAAAAAGCGTTCAGAAAAAACAGACATTTACAGGGATGAAGAGACATCTTTTCAGTCATCACTGTCAACTTATGAGAGCACATATAAAAGTAGTAGTGCTGTAACAAAAACCATCATTTTATAGCAGGTTTGTTTACTTGCACATTCACAAACAGGGTTTTTAACGCTGTGTGAAAAAGTCCAGGTTTGTATATAGGCAAAAGTGCCTGTATGTTATTACAAGGAATCTATTAGAGTGTGTGTATATTATGGCCACAAAAAACATTAATACTACTTTATGTCAACATGCTGTGCAGATGCCAGACTTAATTTACAGTCATAGAAAGCCTGGTAAAGTAGCCTTAGAAGAGCGATTTGCAATTGAAACTAAATACAAGTCTTTTTTCCAGGACTGAATGAGATGAAAAATTAAGACTAATCTAAAAAGAAGAGGGCAGCCTTACTTTGGCCCATTTGGTCAAGGGGCAATACACATCATGTGATTAAGGAAGTGTTATAGGTTCATAGATTAGTACTAAGCTAACTGCCCTTGCGAGCCATTTTAAGCTTAGCCAATTATCCCTTGTGAGACTAAAACCCTGCACCTTGTGTTTGTAAGGCAAACACCTTAACCATTAGGCCATCATTCAGCAGATTGGCAAATCCAACTATCAAACTCTCTGGGTTACATGATTAGGCTCTATACAGTCACTGAGACTTGTCTTCTAGGAAGAACAAGAACCCATCTCAACTTCCAACAACACACACTAATCCTGACTAAAGCTTCCAAAAGGCTCCTGGTTCAACCTTTTCAGTGCCTTACATTCCTGCTTACTTTTTCTTTTGCTACAATGGTATCACCAATTGCTTCTAATAATGACAACAACCTTTAGGAAGGTGCTTTTCAATAATACCAATAAACCAATACAACTTGCTGTAGCAGCAAATCTTTACATTTCAGCTGTACGAATGAATGAATAAAAATTCACCTGCTCCCAACTACTCGATTTCTCATCTAAACTCAGTTGATCCCAGTAAGTCACTCATCTTTCTCTCACCTATGTCTCAAACTCACTGCCTCTGAGAATTAATTTGCATCACAAATAGGCTCTAACAATACCACCCACGGGTTTACCTCCTCATCCATTAATAAGTTACACAGCATAATCAAACATTGCCTCATAACATAAGGCACTTACATTCTTTGAGTACAATACATCTAAAAAGCATACATCAAACATGTTACTTCCTGCAGTTAACCTTACTAGCTCTTTCCATTTAGAATCATATCTTCTTGACAACAGGTCCACTAATGTTAACTGTACAGCCTCATAAGAGGACTTTGGTTAAGCGTTTTTTAAACTGCTCACCTCTTTTGGGAATATCACTTCAAACCACAGCATTCTAGGTTTACTACCATCTAAACAAAAACTTACCATATTTCAGACACTTACCTTTTGCACCATGAAATGTGGTGACAACAGTTCTAAGATGCATTTTCTTCTTGTTCAATCATAAAATACATTTCCTAGCTCTTTACTAGATTATCTCTTGTAAAAAAACATTTTCTTTATGCTAGTGTCAATTAACCTTCAATCCTTTCTGACTGACACCAGCGTCGAAAGAGCATGAGGACATCGCCAGAGACTTTAATGGATGTGGTACTCCACACATTCAGGGACATGTCCATTAAACCCTATGGAGGCATTCCTAACACTATTTATATGGTGGCATTACCAAAGTATACAGTAACTGCATTTGAGCCACTGCTTAAAAAAAGATTTACGAGTCTTTTTATTAAAAAATTACCCACTATATAAGGAATGATACAGAGGGATAAGGATCATGGCAGTTAATCCACCATATGATAAGCGGCATATATATAAACATACATACACATTTATATATACATACACACACATATATATATATATATATATATATATATATAGACAGATACATATACATACATACACACATGCGCGCGCGCGTGTGTGTGTGTGTGTGTGTGTGTGTGTGTGTGTGTGTGTGTATTGCAGTCTGACACTTTATTGACTGAGAAATTCAGTAGTATCATCATTAGGAAAAGCCTGAAACACATGCAGTAATAAAAGCAATATCAAAATGCACTGCCTGTACTTTTTGGTCCATTTTCAATCCAATCATCTTCCATCTACAAAAATGTTTTTTATTTTTTTCCCTTCAGATCCCCTTAAGTTTTACAAATTCTTCTTTCAAACAGACCTCCCTACCTAAATTCCCAACGACTTTACATACTCTGCCTACTCTACGTATTCACAATTCTTTCTAGCTATAAGGGAAGTAATTTAACGTATTCCCACTGCTCTTGGCTTCACCTTGTTAACCTTACAACTGTACAAGTTATCAAACTAGTCGAGCATAAAAGAACAATCTGCAAAATCATATTCCTTGTCTGATGAAGTCTTGATTCCCATGGTACTTATAACATTAAACACTTGGATTGCCTAGACCTGCAATGTCCAAGTCCCAGAACATGGTGAGTGAATGACCAAAAAAATAGACAAATATACTAAGTCCAACATTGCAATTTCTCAGAACATTCTACTTTATCCAGGGTAAAGGGTAAAGAACTGGCATATACATAAGCTCAGCTAGTGTTGCTCCCATGGAAAAAAAAAGTGATATTCATCATTCTCCTGTATTTTTCAGACTTTTCCTGATTCATTTCAGGACACTGTATTGAAATCTCAACAGGAAGCCTTTTTGTTGTTGTTTGTTGTTGTTTTACTGATTAAAGAGCTTTTATGGAATAGAACTCATATGGCTGGCATTTGAAGTGCAATTCATAATCAACTGGTCTGCTATCACTTACCTGCAGTGCTTCTGGCTTTGTAAGTCTAACAATTTGTCGTACAAGATGAAAGCATCCATCAATTCCATGCAACTTTTTTTGTTGTTGCAGTTATCAAAGGGTAATTTCCCAGAGAAGCAACTAATCAAGCTTCTGTTTTCTCATGTTTATTTACACTTTTATGGAACACTTACACCTTAAGAGTTACATGGTTTTACTTACCTCAAAAGCCATAACTCAAATTCAATTCCAAATCACGCTAGATGTCTCCAAAATGCCTCTGACTTGACAGCAGGCCAAAGAATCATAGATGCTATTTCTCAATGTACAACCTCTCAATTTTTCTACTCTATTAGCAATACAATATATTAGCAATACAAAGAATACAGACTGTAAAAGCCTTCCCACATTCTACTTTAAAATAGAACATTTTAAGATACTATGTAGGCTAATAAGCTGAACTTCACACATTTACCTAGTAGGTTAGGCTCCTTAACCAATGGCAAGGTTGTCTGTCAAGGTCACAGCTTTCCCAGTCTGATTAGATACAGATAAGAAAAAAAGAATATGGCTAATGTGTGTTGCACAAATCAAATCCTGTCTTGTCAACTGGCATTATATACATCCTACAAGCTTTATATGCAGCAGCATCTTAAGCATCAGAAGGCTGCTCATTTACTTTTAAAATACTATTAAGCATACAAAGTGAATGCGCTGCCATATTTTATATGGGACCCTAATTATCTCTATGCATACATAACAGATGAAAAGGGACTACTTACAAGCCAGATGAAAAAAATACTGACAATTTCAGATATCCATAAAAGAAATTACTCCTGGAGAAGATCCTGAGGACTGAAATTTTCTTCTCATAAGAATCTCGACAAGGAAAGTATAGTTGTGTACACTTAACCATAAATGGAGATGTTCGAGTGTATTTACCTGTTGCAGTCATCACATTTGAGTTATCCATGCCAGGGTAGCCCTCGGCCGGCCCGAATACCAGAGGCTTAGTATTTCTTTGTCGGTTGCTGTCATTTGAGGACTTACGTCAGGTCGTCAGTAGTATAAAGTAAGGCAGCCAACACCATAACATCAGTTTTTCTTGCCCTAGCCTGTCAGAAGCCCCAAAGTAGGAGGCCAGGTTCTGGTGGAAGAACCCCACCAGTGGAAAATAAATACCAATATGTCCCTTGTAAGGAAAGGAGAACAAGGAAGAAAGGTAACCAAAGGAGAAAGAGAAAAGGGGGATGGAGGAAGGGAAACCAGGACTGCAACAGTGAATACACTTGAATATCTACATTTATGGTAAGTGTTACACAACTGTACTATGTTCTTCGTGCTTCACTGTTGCAGTCATCACATTTGGGTAGATTCCCAAAGCAGAGGAAATGGATGGAAGCAGTCAAGGAAACTAGGGGCTGGCTAGGATGCCCAGCAAGACTGCAGAGCAAACCCTGCCCTGGATTTGAAGAAGAGAGACAGGTGGTAATGCTTGGTAAAAGTGTGAACAGATGTCCAGGTGGCAGCCTTTAGGATGTCCCTGGTGGGGACTCCTCTTAAGAAAGCTGCAGAGGTGGAGGCTGCTCTGGTGGAATGTGTCCTGACCCCCCTTGGGGGGAGGCTTTCCATGCTGTTTGTAGCAGAAATGGATGCAGTGTCCTATCCATTTGGAAATGGTTTGCTTGGAGATGGCTTTGCCTTCCGCCCCTGTAGCAAAGCTAACCAGCAATTGGTCAGACTTTCTGAAGGATTTAGTATTGTCCAGATAGAATCTAAGCAGTCTGTGCACATCTAGAGAGTGAAGAATCCTTTCCCCCTTTTTCTGGGGATTAGGAAAGAAGGTGGTCAGATGAATGAATTGGTTAAGAGCCACAATGGAACCACTGTGGGCATGAAGGATGGGTTAGTTCTGAGGGATACCCAGTCTGCATGGAAGATGATGAAGGGTTCCACAGCCATGAGTGTTTACAGCTCAGGGACTCCTCTGGCTGAAGTGATGGCCAGAAGGAAAGCCGCTTTCCATGAGAGAAATTTTAGCTCTGCAGAAGAAGCTGGTTTGAAAGTGGGCAGGGTTAGCTTTTCCAAGACAAAGTTAAGGTCTCAAGCTGATGCTGGTGCCCTTCTGGGAGGCCTCAAGTTACTAGCCCCTCTGAGGAACTGTTTGATCAAAGGGTGTAAAGAAAAGGGGCTGCTCCGTGGGAAAATGAGCAGAAATAGCAGAAGCATGAATTTTAATAGAGGAGAAAGAGACCACTGTGTAGTAGGTCAGCTAAGTAATCCAGGATGAGAGGGATGGAGGGCTGTGCTATATTAGCTCCCTTAGCCTGGATCCATGTGCAGAAACCTTTTCCATTTATCTGCATAAGACTTTGTGGTGCTGACGTCTGGCCTCACGGATAACATCCAGAAGCTATTTACTTAGAAAGGCAGATTGTTTCGGGGTTAGGGGATAAGCCAAGCTGCCAAATTGAGGGTGTGGAATTTGGGATGCATGAATTCCCCTTATCTCTGGGTCAAAATGTTTGGAATCTGAGGAAGATGCCATGGAGGCAGTGGGGACAGGCTGTGCAGCAAGGGGTAACAGTGTTGTCGGGGCAAGTCTGGAGCTATAAGAATGGTCCTTGGTTTTTCCTCCCTTATTTTGAGCAGTACCCTTGGGATGAGAGGTAGGGGAGGAAAGGCATAGACAGACTGACCCAGGGGAAGGACAGGACATCCATTTTCCAAAGCCATGCAGTGATGCTCCCTGGTGCAGAATTTGCTGAGCTGATGGTTGGTGTGGGAACCAAAGAGGTTGACCTTTGGGGTTCCCCATTTCTGAGTTATTATGGTGAAGGTACTTCTGTTGAGTTGCCACTCGTGTAGGTCCAAAAGGTTTCTGCTTAATTGGTCTGCCAGAGAGTTGAGAGAGCCTGGAAGGAATTGTGCTAATAGGTGTAGTTGCATGGAAGAGGCTGTGAGCCAAAGGGTCATGGCCAGCCTGCATAGGGGTAGGAGTGAGTCCCTCCCCGCTTGTTGATGTACCACATCACAGTGGTGTTGTCTGTTTTAATCAGGAGACCCCAGGAGAGAGAAGGGGTTTGAAAGCTATCAAGGCGTGCTGCACAGCCATCACCTCTTTTTGACTGATGTGCAGAGGGATTTCCTGAGAGCTCCAGTGGCCCTGTATGCACTTGCCATCCAGGTGTGCACCCCAAGCATAGTCTGATGAGTCTGTGGTGAGGGTTTGGGCAGAGGGGGAGGGGTGGGGAGAAGAGCAGTCCCTTGTTGTGGGAGCATGCTGTTGCTCACCAAAGAAATTCCTTTCTGAGGCAAGGAATTATAGGCAGAAGAGTTTCCGGGTCTTGACAGTGCTGACATCAAAGGCTCTTTAGGTGCCACTGAAGTTTCCTCATGTACAGTCTGGCACATGGAATGAGTAGTATGCAAGATGCCATGAACCCCAGAGCTTGCAGGATCTTCCTTGCAAACAGCTGGGGCCTGGTGGCTAGTTCAGAGAAGTAAGTTGTCAGGAAAATTTGTTTCTCTGGTGTAAGGAATGCCATTCTGGGATGCTGTGTCCAGACTTGCTCCCAGGAAGATTATCCTTTGGGTGGGCACCTGCTTGGATTTCTTTTCATTGACTGTGAATCCTAGGGAGGTTAATAGTGTCTTTACAAAGGCCAGGTGCTTCAGCAGCTTTTCCTGGCTGTCTGCCTGAATAAGGCAGTCGTCTAAGTATGGGTAAATTTGAATATTTCTTTGTCTGCTAAATGCAATGGCCGGAGCCAGACATTTTGTGAAAACTCTGGAAGCAGTAGATAAGCCAAAGGGAAGCACAGAGAACTGAAAGTGTTGAGATCCTGCCCTTAAGCGGTGGTATTTCCTGCATGATTCCCTGACAGGAATGTGGAGGTAGGCCTCTTTTAGATCTAGGGTGGCTAGCCAAGCATCCTTGGAGAGCATGGGTAGCAGCTGCTGGAGGGTGAGCATTTTGAATTTTGGGATCACCAGGAAGGTGTTTAGAATTGATAGATAGATGATAAGGCGCCAGGTGCCCTCTTTTCTGGGCACCAGAAAAAATCTGGAGTAGAAGCCTTGGCCCATCTGTTCTGCAGGAATGTGCTCTACCACTTTCATAGAGAGATGGGGAAAGGATTTGCTTTTGAGCCTCTTGCCCACTGATTTGGTGGTAGATCAAGGAACCCTTTTGGTGTGGGAAGGGTATAGAAGGAGAATTTGTATTCATGAGACACAGTGTTCAGAACCCATTAGTCCTTGGTTATAGTGGCCAAGGTGCTTGAGTGAGATGAGAGTTTTCTTCCTAGGGGTAAGTGAAGGTGGTCGGGGGGGGGGGGGTGAGTCACTGAGTTCTTACCATAAGGGGGAGGCTTAGAACTCCCTGGTTTTGAAGTGGAGGAAGTCCACTGCTTAGATCATTGCATTCCCTGGGGCTGCTGTCTGGATGGTCTGTTTCCACGGGGCCTACGATGGGCTGGTTTACTTGGAGCAGGAAAGGACCAGTGCTTGAAGGGACAATGGCTGCTAAACCTAGGGGGCTGGACTTGTAAGAAATCTTTAACTGTCCGTATACATTTTGCTTTTTCTTCCATCGTTTTTAATACCGCTTCTGCCTTAGTACCAAATAAGTTATCTTTGTGCAAGGGGGCATCCAACAATTTAGATTTGACATGGTCTGGCAGGAGTTGTTCCTTAAGCCATGCATGTCTTCTAATGACAGATCCAGTGACTGCTGCCCTGCAAGAAGCTTCTAGGGCATCAAAACCACAGTGCTAAGTGTGTTTAATTACCTGGCTTGCAGAATACATTAATTCTTGTAAATCTTTAGAGTATGCCCAAATAGGAAGGGAAGACATTTTTTGTTTAAGGAGTTCCAGGGTATGTTGCTGAAATTTCAGCATATGGAACTGACAATTTAGTGCCCTGATAGCAGCTGAGGTGTATACTTTTTTACCCCATCTGTCCAATGCTCGGGAATCCCTGACTGAGGGTGTGGGATTCTTAGCAGATGTTGCTCTAATCCCTTTTGGCCCTTGAGAAATGACTGTCTGTGTTGCGGAAGATCTAAGAATTCCTAGAGTCTCTTTTTAGACTGAAGGTAGTCCTGACTTTCCCATTGGAAATGCTCCCTTAAAGTATGCAGGGTTTCCCCAAAGGAAAAATCCTCTGGGGGAGAGGCTGAAGGAATGGAGTCCTCTGCATCAGAATCCTCAAGTGGAGAGGGGTTGCATGTCTTCATAGTCAGATGCATCAGATTCATCTGACTCTTGTTCAGACAAAACTACAGGGGACAGATCTATTTTCCTTTTAGAGGGGGTAGCTTGGCTTCCCCTGATCAGCATGACAAGGTCTTCCGTCATTTTAAGTATTTGAGGCTGAGGCAAGGTAGCAGGCGCCTGAGAGTGGGTCATCTGTTTCTTGGGTGTGGTTCGAACCCCGGTCCTAAGAAACTCGGATGTTTTTGAAAGAACAGTAGTTGCAAAAGAAGATGTTGGTTTGTATCTAGATTCGGTAGTGCGAAGGACTTCATTGGAAGCTGGTGCTTGCTCAGCGGCTCCAGACCCATCCAAGGTAGAGACGACCACAGGATCCTTAGTGGAAGAAGTGTTTTGTGGCATATCAGACTCCAAAAGGGTCTCGGTAACGGACTGCGAATCAACAAAAGCGGGCATTAAGGGCTGCAAAAGCGCCTCACTGAGTACCTGAGGACTGACTACTAGCTTAATGGAAGCGTCGTCGGTAGGTCTGGACCTGTGCAGTCCATCTGTCTTTATCTTTACATTTTTTCGGAAGATCTGCTGTCGGATGGCTTACCAAGCCATATCGGAATTCAAAGACTGTAAATGAAAGTATCTGGCTACAATAACGGCCCGACGATGGATAGTTCTGGCATTGAACAAAGCACAGAAGCGACAACGGGGGACGTCGTGGTCTGGGCCTAAACAAGTGACCCAGTAAGAGTAGAGGTCTCGGTGTGATATTTGCTCTCCACAGGTGAGACAACTGTTAACGTTTTCTGACATCAGTTAGTGCAAGAAAAAAGGATTCCCAATAGGGTACTTAGCTTTAGAAGACTTCAACTACATATCGGAGATGAAAACTCAGGTAGCGGCCGACTGACACTCGTGCGATCTGCTTCGGGCTCCACAGCAAGAAAGACTGATATAATGGCGTCGGCTGCCTTACTTTATACTACTGATGACCTGACGTCAGTCCTCAAGTGACAGCAACTGACGCAGAAATACTAAGCCTCTGGTATTTGGGCTGGCTGAGGGCTACCCTGGTAGGGATAACCCAAATGTGATGATGCAACAGTGAAACACTAAGAACATCATTAGTTTGCCTCAAAATGAAAATACTCATCACTGCAAGACCTATAAGAAGATGCTCTTTTCCTTTTTTTTCCCTCTTGAACCTTCGGTGATACCTGTGAAGACATGAATGTGTGTGTTCCACGCAGAAACTGACAGTCGAATGAAGGTAATGACCTGGGCCCTTAGCTATCTTAATGTGATTTCCTGAATACTACAAATACTCTTAAGCCATGGTTCTACACTCAGTGCAATGTTTAATCAATGCAGACAGAGAAACATACTAGGTTAGGATATGGGCTGATGAAGAAATGGTGAAACTAAGCTTAACACTGAAAACATTGGACCAAACACAGTCTCAAAGGACACCAACAAAGGTACAGACAAAGGTGCTAATACAGTTATTTTTTGGCAGCAGCAATGTCAGTGAGGAGAACTTAGGCACTTTACAAAAGAAAGAATAATTGTGTAAAATCTTATCATAACCATAGATGTCCTTCTCTTCCATGTTGCAGTATTCTAAACTCTTGGGTTTCCGACTCTTGCTACCCGAATGTCCGGCCAGTATACAAAAGCTTCTAGTTACTGCTAGGTGTGTGGGAAGTCTGACGTTGGCTAAGGGAACATGGGCCATAAAAGTGACTTCTGCATGCACCAGACCTCAGAACTGAACGCCCCAGTCCCAGGAAAAACTGTGCAAGTCCACTGCCATCCAAGAAGGGACAGTTATAAGGAAAAAGAGGAGAAGGATGGAGGGAGGGAATACTGTAACATGAAGAAAAGAACATCTATGGTTATGGTAAGATTTTACACAACTATTCTATGCCCTTCTGTTCTCATACTGCATTATTCCAAACTCTTGGGTGAGTGCCAAAGCTCACTGGGAAGAAGAGGGTGGTGGCTTGGAACTCTTTTCTATAAATCCATGGATGATTCCCTGGCAAATCAAGCCCTGGTTTTGGAAAGGTGTGGACAGATGTCCATGTAGCTGCCTCTAAAATGGAGGCAATGTCCAATCCTTTAAAGAAAGCACCAGATGAAGCCATAGCCTTAGTGGAGTGTGCTTTACCTATGGACCCCAAGGATTTCCCATGGTGTGCACAGCAGAAGGAAATTGCTCTGAAAATCCAGGCTGAAACTGTTTGTTTTGTCACTGCTTTCCCCGGGGCCCTGGGGTGAAAGGAAGCAATTGGTCAGGCTTTCTGATAGATTTGATCTTGTCTAGGTAGAACCTAAGCTGCCTGTGCACATCAAGGGAATGTAAGACTCTGTCACTCTGAGGATGGGCAAAAAAGGTAGGAAGGTGAATATTTGGTTTAAGGATAGCTCACTGACCACCTTGGGTATGAAAGAAGGGTTGGTCCTAAGGGTTACCCTATCTTTGTGGAATATGAGGAAAGTACAGTTTTGTACCTACCATAAATGTAGATGTCCGATAGGTATGCATCTGCAGTCATCACATATGGGTTGTCCAGCCTCAGGCAGCCCTTCGGTCGGTCGGATTCCAAAGTCTGGGTCCGGCGTCGGTTGATGTCGCCCCTTCCCCGACATCACAGCGCCTGGGGTATAAAAGTGTCAGCCGACGCCATCCTCCTCAGTTTTTCTTGCCCCAGATGCCAGGTGCCCTCTAGGAAGGCTAAATTTGGAGAAATGCAATAAAAATCCAAACATTTGCAAATATATATATATATATATCTATATGTAAAAACAAATACACCATAATAGATCCCCCAGCTAGCTAATAGAGGGGTAAACACCATAGGAATACCACAGAGGGGAAGGAGGGTGGGTAAACCTGACTGCAGATGCATACCTATCGGACATCTACATTTATGGTAGGTACAAAACTGTACTATGTCCTTCAAGGATGCATCTGCAGTCATCACATATGGGTAGAATACCATAGCCAATCTGGGGGTGGAGGAACTAGGAAAAGGATGGTGTAGCTAAGATACCCTGCAGGACAGCCGTAGCAAAGCCTGCTCTGGATCTGGAATATAAAGGTAAATTGTAATGCTTGGCAAATGTATGCACGGAGCTCCATGTGGCAGCTTCTAAAATGTCCTTTGTATCCACCCCTCTTAAGAAGGCTGTGGAGGTGGCTGTGGCTCTCTTAGAATGAGGTCTAATGTTAGCTGGTACAGACTTTCAAAGAAATGAGTAACAAAAGCGAATGCAATTTCCTATCCATTTTGAAATAGTCTGTTTGGAAATTGCTTTTCCTTGAGTACCAGCAGCATATGCTACCAGCAGCTGGTCAGTTTTTCTGAAACCTTTAGTTCTGTCCAAGTAGTAGCGCAACTGTCTGTGAATGTCCAGGGTGTGCAGCAGTTTCTCCCCTTTGTTTTGTGGATGTGGGAAGAAGGTAGGCAAGTGAATGGCTTGATTCAATGAAACCCTGGATACCACCTTTGGCATAAAAGTAGGATTAGTTCTTAATGAAACTCTGTCCTGGTGAAAATAATAAATGGCTGAACTGCCATCAGGGCCTGCAATTCGAAACCCTTCTTGCTGAGGTTATTGCCAGAAGGAAGGCAGTCTTCCATGAAAGGTACTGTAGATCTGCATTTGCTGCTGGTTCAAATGGAGGCAGTGTTAGTTTTTCCAACACATAGTTAAGGTCCCAAGCAGGTAGAGGTGGTTTTCGAGGAGGTTTGATGTTTTGATTCCTCTTAGAAACTGTCTTAGGAGAGGATGAGAAAAGACAGGTGGGTCAGTATTGTACTCTGCTGAAATTGCTGAAGCATGAATCTTAATAGAAGAGTAAGACAGACCGTTGTGAAACATTTCTGTCAAATATTCCAGGATATGTGCCATGTTCATCACTTTCGCATCTAGGCCCTTTGTGGTGTTCCAGATGAGAAATCTTTTCCATTTTGCTGAATATGCCTTTCTTGTGGAAGGGCGGCGAGCTTCCATAATAATATCCTTCACTCTCTGGGATAGTTTATCCTGAGGAGGAGTCAAGGTATTCTCCACGCTGTTAGTTGCAATGTTTTCAGGTTGGAATGTAGAGTTTTGTATCTGTGCTGTGTCAGTAGAAGTGGCCATAGAGGTAGAGGCCATGGTTTCGTACATGACATGCTCCTTAGCAGTGGGTACCAGTGCTGTCTTGGCCAGTCTGGAGCTATCAGAATCACTTTTGGCTGCTCTGCCCTGATCTTCAGTAACACCTTGGTCATTAATGGGATAGGCGGAAATGCATACACTGTCAGATTTCTCCAGCTGAAAGAGAGGGCGTCCACTTTCCATGCTTGTGGGTGGTATGTCCTTGAGCAGAATTTCTTCAGTTGATGATTGTGGGGGGAAGCAAATAGATCTATGTCCGGGCTCCCCCAAGATTGTGTTATCTGTTGGAAGATGTCTGGGTGCAGCATCCATTCGTGCGCATCCATGATATTTCTGCTTAAGCTGTCCGCCTGTGTATTGTCTTTCCCTGGCACAAACTGAGCTTGTAGCTGTATATTGAGTTTCAAGGAAAGATCCCATAGATTCACTGCCAGTCTGCAAAGAGGGTAGGAATGGGTACCTCCTTGCTTGTTTATGTACCACATAACTGTGGTGTTCTGTCCTTATTAGTAGGTGGCCTTGATGGAGAAAGAGTTTGAAGGCCTCGATTGCATGCATCACTGCTAGCATTTCCTTTTGATTTATGTGCATGCGTAGCTCCTTTCGTGACCATTGTCCTTGGATACCTCTGTCCTCCATGTGTGCTCCCCAACCTAGGTCTGAGGCGTCCGTTGTAATAGTTTGGGAGGTTTTTGGCTTTGTGAAGGGCAACCATCTGTTGGACTGGCTGGCCTGAGCCCACCACAGAAATTCCTTGTGAAGGCATGGAATGAGTGGGATTAAAGTTTCCAAACTGTGACTGTGCTGAGTCCATAAACTCCTTAGGTACCACTGTAGTTTTCTCATATGTAGCCTTGCTTGTGGAACCAAAAGAATACAGGATGCCATGTAACCCAGGGCCTGCAGGATTTTCCTTGCAGTCAGCTGAGTTTGTCTTGTCAGATTCTTGAAGTAATCCGGTAGCTGACTTTGTTTTTCTTCTGTGAGATAAGCCATTTGGGTGGTTGTATCTAGATCCGCACCCAGAAAGGTTATTCTTTGGGATGGAACAAGTCTTGATTTGTGCATGTTGACTGTATATCCCAAGGCCTGTAGAAGATTGATGGCATAATTTAAATCCTTTATCAAAGTTTGTTGGTTGTCCGCTTGTATAAGGCAGTCGTCCAGATATGGGTAAATTTGAATCCCCTGGAGTCTGCAGTGTGCTATTACTGATGCCAGGCATTTCGTGAATACTCTGGGCGCTGTAGATAAGCCAAAGGGCAATGCTGAGAATTGATAATGCTCTGACCCTGCAAGAAATCTGAGGCGTCTTCTGCAACTTTGTCTGATAGGGACATGCAGGTATGCCTCCTTGAGGTCTAGAGTCACCAGCCAAGACCCCTTGCCCAGCATGGGAAGGAGTTGCTGTAGAGTCAGCATTTTGAATTTTGGCACAATGAGATAAGTATTCAGTGCGGACAAGTCGAGAATTGGTCTCCATTGATGCTCTTTTCTTGGAACAAGGAATAGCCTGGAGTAAAATCCTTGGCCTTGTTCTGAAATAGGAACTTTTTCTATGGCTTTCATTTGTAGTAAGTTTGAGATTTGCTTCAAAGCCTCTGCCCTTTGATTTGATGGCAGACCTGGCATGCCTTTTCTTTTTGGCAATGTGTGGAAATGGAACCTGTATCCATTGTCTATTATTTGTAGTGTCCATTTGTCTCTTGTAATGCTGTGCCAATTTTTTGAGAATAAAGAAAGCTTTCCACCCAAAGGTGCTTCTAATTGAGCCCTGGTTGGCGGAGTCAAAGCAAAGTCATTGAGATTGTCCTTGTGCAGCAGTTGCAGACCCTGAACTGCCTGTCTGGATTGGAGATTGCCATTGACGGCCTCTGTAGGAGTCCCTAGCTTGCCCTCTACCTCTGGCACGCCTGTTCCTGCTCCTTTGAAATCTTCCTGTGTCCAGAAAGGACCAATTCTTGGAAGGCCAATTTCTGCTGAATCTAGGCGGTTGGACTTGAAGAAAATCCTTAACTGTTTGTACAGATTTTGCCTTTTCTTCAAATTTCTTTAGGACTTCTTGAGCAGTGGAACCAAATAACTTTTGCTTTTCCAGTGGAGCATCCAAAAGCTTAGCTTTAACATGGTCTGGCAGAGATTGTTCCTTCAGCCAAGCATGCCTACGTATGACAACACCTGTCATTGCTGACCTACATGAAGCTTCCAATGCATCATAGCCACACTGTAAGAAATGGTTGCTAACCTGCTGGGAGTTATGAACCAGATCCTGAAGGGATTTACGGTCAAGGGGTTCAGTAGAAGACAGTTTCTTATGCATTTCTTCTAACAAATACTCTTGATACTGTATCATATGAAATTGACAATTTAATGCCCTCATAGCAAGAGTGGCAGAAGTATACACTTTTTTACCCCATCTCTCTAATGCCCTGGACTCCTTTGCAGAGGGGAGTGGGTTCTTAGTAGTAACAGTTGCAACCCCTTTAGGGCCCTTTGAAATAGTTTCAGGGTCAGCAGAGTGGGCTTTGTAAAGAAAATTGTGTGTGTCCGGGACTCTGTAATATCTATTGGGCTTAACAGGGGCCGGAGGCAGAGTGTCAGGGGTCATACTAGAGTCAGAATACACATCATCAATGACATTTAAAACAGGAGGAATAGCCAAAGGTCTATGCTGAGGTAAATGAAGAAAAGTTCTTAGTCTTTTCCTGGAGTCAGAATATTCCTGGCCCTGCCATTTGAAATGCTCTTTCATAGTGTGAAGGGTCTCCCCAAAGGAAAGCTCTTCAGGAGGGGAGGCTGAGGGAATAGATTCCTCTGCATCCGAATCCTCGTAGGCCGAATAAGCCTCCTCCTGGTAGTCTGAGTGATCCGAGCCAGCAGAGGCCTCCTCTGAGGAAAGGGGATCAGGGGGATCCACCCTGGGCCTTTTGTCTAGAGGGGGTTGGGAGCCCCTGTCCGGATGGGGCTGAGAGCCCCTAATTAAAGAGATAAGATCCTCTGCTAAGGTTAGAATCTGTGAACTAGAAGAGGGTCCCTGAGGAATAACTCTGGGAGGCATAGCTTTAGTGTGCTTTGCAGCTTTAGCCCTGGTGAAGGCCTTAATAGACATGGATGCAGGAGGCCTGGCTGCACCACATGCTGGTGTAGCTTTGTCTACAGGTATGGTGTCGGAATATTCCAATACACCAGTTTCGGAAGGCAATTCTGTAACCGACTCGGTAGGGGCCTCCAGGACCGAGGCTGTCGGTTGTATTAATTCAGGGTTCGGAAGTTCCAAGGACTCTGTTTCAGCCGAGACCGAGACACTCGCAGTAGGCCTAGCCGCGGTTTCAGCCGAAACCGCGGTCCGCGTGTGTCGGTCCTTGTCTTTCAGTTTCTTAATTAAATGAGATGTCGGGTTTCCGACGGCATTTTGTATGAAAAACTATCCCCAAAAAACTCTTCTGCGAACTCCGACCGATGTCTAAGAGTGCGTCGGTTGAAGGAAGCGCAGGCTGAACAGGCCGAGACGTCGTGGTCTGGGCCTAAGCAGGGGAGACAGTAAGAGTGGAAATCCTTATGAGGTATTTGTTTCCCACAAGTTAAACAATTATTAACTTTTTCTGACATCGGCTGAGGCAAGAAAGATAGCGATTTTACTGGAGCTGGCCGACCGGCACTTGCAAACTGCTTCCGCTTCGGGCGCCGCGCGGCAAGAAAGACTGAAGATGGCGTCGGCTGATGCTTTTATACCCCAGGCGCTCTGACATCATGGAAAGGGGGACATCAGCCGACGCCGGACCCAGACTTTGGAATCCGTCCGACCGAAGGGCTGCCTGAGGCAGGACAACCCATATGTCAGGACTGCAGTTGCATCCTTGAAGGACATCATCCCCTTCCAAGAGACTGAGAAGGTGTCCGTTGTCCCCGCCAGAGGACTGGGCAGCCTGGTGCAAAAAGACAGAAGTTGTCCATTCATAGGAGAGGCAAACAGATCTGAGGCATACCCCACTTGTGGACTATGTCCAACAATGCATCCCTGTGGAGCATCCATTCGTGGGACTGTGGCATGGACCTGCTTTAGGTGTCTGCCTGAGTATTCTGTTCTGAAGGGATATACTCTGCCTGTAGCCTGAATCCCTGCTTTGTGCAAAGCTCCCACACTTGGTGAGCTAGTCTGCATAGCAAGTAGGATTTTGTTCCCTCTTGATTGCTCACACACACCACAGAACTGTAGTGTTGTCTGTGAACAATTTTAGTGGGCCTTGTTTCAGCTTGTGTTGGAAGGCCTTTAGGGCCAAAAGAACTGCTCTCATCTTTCTGATATTGCTATGCTCCTGTTTGATGGAGTTTGGCCATGTGCCCTGGACTCTTAGGGAGTCCATGGCTGCTCCCCACCTCGGATCTGAGGCATCCTTGTACACCTCCTGTACTGGCAAGGGAGCCTGTAAGGGTAGTCCTGGGGTGCAGTTCACTTGATTCAACCACCACTGAATCTCTTTCTTGAGGTTAGGCAAGAAGGGGATTTTGTACTCTAGAGGATGAGAGTGGCAAATCTATATAGACCTTAGGTACTATTGTAGCTTTCTCATGTGGAGCCTTGCCAATGGCAACATGGAAATGGTCAATGCCATGTGACCCAGGAGTCTGAGGTACTGCCTGGCAGTCAAGTCTGTGGCCTGAAGGACAGTGAACAGGTACAGCCTTTAAGTTTTCCACCTTCTGAGGTGGTAGAAAAGCCCTTATGACATCCGTCCTTATCTTGCACCCCAAGAATACTAGGTCCTGAGAGGGGACAGGTCGGATCTGGAAGCCCAGTGCTTGCAGTAATGAAATTACTGTTTGAAGATGGTATTGCAGGAGTTCTGTGCAGTCTGCCTGAATGAGAAGGTCTAGGTAAGGGAAAATGTGAATATCTTGGGTCCTGCAGAAGACTACCACTGCTGCCAAGCACCTGGTGAAGACCCTAGGTGCAATAGAAAGCCCGAAGGACAAGGCTGAGAAGTGAAAATGTGAGGAGGTCACAGAGAAGCACATGTATCTCCTGTAATTGGTCCATATGGGGATGTGTAGGTAGCTATCCCTGATGTCCAAAGTGACCATGAACCCCTGGGGTAAAATCAAAGGGAAATGGATTTGCAAAGTGAGCATTCAAAAGGTGGGCACTTGCAGAAAGAGACTGAGGTGGAAAAGATCTAGGATTGGTCTCCAGGGGCCATCTTTCCTTGGGACTAGGAAGAGCCTGGAGTAGAAACCTTTTCCCTTCTCCGTCAGAGGGACAGGTTGAATTGTCCTCTGGGCAATGAGGCTGTCTATAACTGACTGAAATAAAGGTTTCTGCTCTTTGGGGGGACTGTAGAATGTCCCTCAAGGATGGTGTTATAATCCAGGTCATGAAATAACCCTTCTCTATAATGGATAAGACCCACCTGTCTGTGGTGATGTTTTTCCAAACAGGGAGACAGTAACTGAGCCTTTGGGACAGGGGAATGGCGTTGAGGTTTTTTTTTTTTTTTTTTTTTTTTTTGCAGGAATGGCAGGTAGTCACACACTTCCTGCCCTGTTTTGAAATTGAGGCTTTTGGGCTAGAGTCTGGACAGGCCTGGAAGGAGGAGTTTGCTTCCTGTCAGTCTTTCTGGCCCTGGAAAGAGTGGCGGGGGCAGAATGCTTCCTGATTAATTGCGTTTTTGATGGGTAGTTCCTGTGGAATTTGGGGATAGAATAAACAAATAGTTGCTTTAGGTCTTGTAACTCCTTCCTCTTTTGTTGCAGAGTTTTGAATAACTCAGCCACTTTGTCCCAAACAGGGCCAAGTTGTCAAGAGGCACTTCCAAGAATTTTGCCCCAATGTCCTTAGGCAGGGGCTGTAACCTTAGCCAGGAATATCTTCTCAGGACTGAGGCAGATGCAGCTGACCTGGCAAAAGCTTCAGCAGCATAGTAGCTGCACTTAATGGAATGCCTAGTGACATGAGAGGATAAGGATACAAGACTGAATAGCTAAGCATTGGCAGGAGAGTCTGAGATGTTGCTCAGTTGTTTAGTGGCTTTTCCAAAGGGGCTAGGGCATATTTGGACATAAGGATTTGGTAATTTAGTGCTCTGAATACCAAGTTAGATGAAGTGTAGACCTTTTCAAGGCATTCCATGGCCTTGCTGTCTTTGTCTGTGGGGAGAAGTGAGAAGGATGAAGGAGTTTAGATGCCTTCTCAGCTGACACAAACAGTGCCAGGGTCCACTACAGGGCACTTGGCTCCCACAGGAACCTTGTAAAATCTGTCAGGCCTTCGGGGTGCAGGAGGCTGAGAATCGGGATTGAGTGAGGTTGCATTACATGCATCCAGAAATGCTGGCAGTACTGGTGGTACAGCTGAAGGGGCAGGGGAGTCCATCTGAAGACGTTCATAATATCTTTTCTGAACTTCTGTCATCTCAGAGGAGTCCAATTTAAAATGTTCCTTCATCTATGCAATGGTCTCCCCAAAGGCGAGATCCACAGCTGGAGAATCTGCCTCTGCAGATTCTTCCTCCGGGAAGGCACAGCCAAGGGGGGGAATGGCACTGGGATACATATGACAGGAAATCCTCTGAGGAAGAGTCAGAGGATTCCCTCGGCTTCAGCCTGGGAAGCATCCAAGGCCTAGGGCTCATCTCAGGAGGAGGCACTGGGAAGGCTAAGGGTGTAGCAGGCCTCAGAGCCATAAAGGCACTGAAAATATTCTGAGAAAAGGCCTGCCAATCTGGCTGGCTCTCTACTGGGGGAGAAACATATTTCCTTTTCTCTTTCTTAAGGGAAGGCCTAGCGGGTGTTGGAGCAAAGGCATGCTTGGGATCAGTAACCTGCGAAGTAGTAGAGGGATCTGTCTGGGCGGCTGGTACAAGCCAAGGTTCCCCCTCGCCATCAGAAGCAGACGTCTGCATAAACTGAGGATGTGCATTCCACTCTGGGTTCTGTGGCTTCCAAATCGGTACCCACTGTACCCATATCGGTGGTGACCTATCGCTTCCCCAGACTGACGTCGGCCACAGGAGGGACGTCTGGTGAGGGAGGTGCAGCTACAGATTCAGGCCTAGCAATTTTGGCCTTTTTCTTTGGTGGCTCGACGGGCTGACTGGATGGCCCCTCCATATCTAAAGCTAAGAGCTTGAGTCTTAAAATTAATGTTTAACTTGTGCAGACAGCTACGCAGGGCTTTCGGGATGAAGGCCTGGAAGATGGAGCAGAACTTATGGTCATGTGTAGGCCCTAAACAAAAAAGGCAAAGCTCGTGGGCATCTTTTATGTGGTATCTGACCACCACACCTACACCTTCCCTTCATGGATAACATGAACCCACACAGGCATGCAGTGACCCAAATAAAACATCCCCAACAGGGTACTTACCTTAGAATTTTCGATCTGATGGCCGGTACGGCAGGTACAGCTGAAGTTCGACTGGGGGCAGAGAAGTTGAGGTCTGCTGCATGCAGACGTCACTTTTATGGCCCACATTCCCTTAGCCAATGTCAGACGTCCCATGTACCTAGCAATGACTAGAAGATTTTGTATACTGGCCAGACGTTCAGATAGCAAGAGAGGGAAACCCAAGAATTTGGAACACTGCAATATGAGAATAGGACATAGGTTGGTACTGGGCTATCTGCCCGAAGGCATATATTAGCCCAGCCACGTTGTGCGGTATTCACCGCCCCTTTAGTAGTTCCCTAGACCCTTGTACTAGCAGCTAGTACCCTTGGCCCCTATCTAGTAGTGCTGTTGGTGTGATCCTCGGTGTGAACTTTCTGTCACCCATCCACTCATCAAGGTTCCTCTTGAAGAGTGATAGTGAGGGGCTCTGTCTTATGTAGATCGGGACCCTGTTCGATAGTAAGGGAAGTCTCTGCGAAGGGAATCTATCCCTCCAACATGTTCTATTCATTGTTGTGTTGAGGTTTATATCCCTAGAGCGTGTAGCTCAAGTAGATTTGGTTTTGCTAAGATGGAGCATGTTCAACAATTCTGGGTTGGACATGGCTCTGTTCGTTAGACAGAGAACGCCTCTGAGAAAGTGGTATGCAACAGAGAACAGTCTTAGCTTTTTCAATCGTGCTGCATAGGGCAACTGTTTGAGGCCAGTAACCCTCTTGGTTAGGTACCTCGGTGGTCTCTCCAGCTGCTGGAGATGTCTAGCCAGGTACATTCCAATTGGTGCACTGTACTCAATAATGGGTCTGATGGGGGAAGAGTAGAGGGGCACCATTACATCCTTAGATCTTGATGCGAACCCTTTCGTGATCAGATGGGTCACATAGAAGGATTTTCTAACCACTTTGGCAACATGGTTATCAAAGGAAAGCTGACTATCTACTTGGGTCCCTATATCCTTTATTTCTTCTTCAGATTTCAGGGGATTACCTCCTATGTTGTAGTTTGCGGGTACTCTTTTTCCAAAGGGGATTACTATGCATTTTTTTTGCATTTAGCTTGAGACCATGGCTTTGACACCATGCATCAGTCCCATTTAGGCCCTTCTGGAGGATCTCCATGTCGGCTGGAGACTCTATTATAGCACCCAGTTTGCAGTCGTCCGCAAACAGTTGGCCACAGCCCTTCCGTGCTTGCCTGTACTTCTGAGAAGTATATATCAAACAGGAGGGGCCCCAGGACAGAGCCCTGAGGCACACCACTCTTTACTGGTCTGGATTCGGACATAGACCCCACTACTCTTACTTTATGGGATCTGTCTGAGAGCCAGTTTGCAAGTTATTCTGGGTGGCATCTGAGAAAACAGTAAAGCTTTCCCAAAATACTATAAAATTTGTTTAAACAATGGGAAAACTGTACATCAATACCAATTGGAGAATGAGCGTTCTCCAGCAGGGTATTAATGTACAAGTAATGCCCACTGAGAAGAAAGTCTGCTGCTTCACTGCGGCTCATCAAGCCACTGTGTGTGAAAACAGAAGAGACTATGTATGCATAGGAGAGAGAATGGGCTATATATAAAATTAGAAGTTATGTACTCACCATAAAGTTCCATCTGAGTAGGTATCTTCATTTGTCTGCAACCTTTGGGATATGGATCCGATCTCGGATCCGAGCTGGCAACTTTTACCACAGCATAGATCCCAGCTCCTAGCTCCTCCCTTTACCCATAATCCCCTGCCAACCCTAACTGACCTCAGATCAAGTTTGCCCGATATAAGCAATATAAAGGTGCCCCGGAAGGGGCTAATCCAAGACAGATCCTAAAGGTCAGGGGGATGGTTGCAGACAAATGAAGATACCTACTCAGATGGAACGTTATGGTGAGTACATAACTTCTAAATCTGAAGTAGAAACTTCATTTGTCAGCAACCTTTGGGACAGAGGACCCCAGCTACCTGAATCGTGCGTGGCCTTTATGGAAGAACATTCCGGAGCACTGCAGAGCCAAAGGACGCCCTACCTCTGGAGACGACATCCAGTTTGTAATGGGTGATAAAAGTATGAGATGAGGCCCAAGTGGCTGCGGAACAAATATCATCTAAGGGAACCCTAGATTTAAAAGCCGCCGAAGCAGCGACGGCCCTAGTAGAATGGGCTCGAACCCCTTGAGGTGCAGGCCTTCCCAAACTCTGGTGTGCTAAGAGGATACAATTAGCTATCCACCGTGATAGAGTAACTTTAGAAATTGACTTGCCTAAACTTGTTTTGGCAAAGGAGACAAACAACTGGTCAGATTGCCTATGACCAGCAGTTCGATGAGTATAAAAACGTAATTGTCTGTGCACATCCAAGGAATGCAGTTTATATTCTCCTTTGTTCTGGTAATGTGGAAAGAACACGGGAAGATTAATGGATTGATTAATATTAGCTTCTGAAGACACCTTAGGCAGAAAAGACGGATTGATCCTGAGGTAAACTCTATCCGGGTGGAAGGACAAATAAGGCGGCTTAACACATAGAGCCTGAAGTTCAGAAACCCTTTTAGCTGAAGTAATGGCCACTAAGAAGGCTGTTTTCCAAGAGAGATATTTAAGATCAACCGTGGCTGCCGGTTCGAAAGGGGGGCTAGTCATGGCTTGGAGGACCAAGGACAAATCCCATGGGGGTACTACCTCCCTGACTGGAGGTCTGAGAAGGAAAGTACCCTTGAGGAACGCTTTACAAAGCTTAGCGGTCATCAGAGGGCCTGATTCATGCCCTACATGATAATGCGAAATCGCTGCCAGTTGTACCTGGACTGTAGAGCAGCTAGCCCCTTGATGAAAGAGGGTAGTTAAGAACTCCAAAACCGATGCGAGAGGCGCCGTGAAAGGGTCCAAGTGATGGTGCTCCGCCCAGATGGAGAAACGCTTCCACTTGCTTCGATAGACTCTTCTGGTGGAAGGTTTATGTGCTGCTACTAGGATGGCATTGACTGGTGAGGAGATTCCGGGAGTCCTAATCAGGAGTGGAACTGGAGCAACCAAGCCGTCAGCTTGAGGTTGACTAGGTTGGGGGTCTGGAGACCCAGAGGGTGGGTAATGAGATCCGGGAGTGGATCTAGAATCCATGGTGGATGAATTAGGTGAGACCACAGGTACGGGAACCATGTTTGACGAGGCCAGAATACAGCAATGAGGATCATTTTGCTCCCCAGCCGATTGGCTTTCTGTAGGAGTTTCAGCATCATGGGCAATGGGGGATAAGCGTAAAGGAGACCGGGAGGCCAAGCATGTACTAGAGTGTCTCTCGGGGACCCCCCCTGAGGGGAAATTAGAGCGAAGTAACTGTTGCATTTGTATTTGAAGGAGAGGCAAAAAGATCGCAACAGGGTTGCCCCCATAGGGCAAATATTTGTTTCGCTACTAGGGGATTGAGAGACCATTCGTACGGAGTCAGGATCGAACGACTGAGCCTGTCTGCTAGAATGTTGGACCGTCCCGGAATGTGCGTTGCAATAAGAAAGCGGTTGGTAGAAATCGCCCATTCCCACACACTCTCATGGCCTCGCAACAAAGGGGATAAGACCTGGTTCCCCCCTGTTTGTTGATGTACCAGACAACTGACGTGTTGTCTGTCTGTACTGCAATTGTCCCAATCAGTAGAAGGCTGTGAAGTGCCTGCAACGTCAAAAGCACCGCCCTCATTTCTAGGACAATGATATGCAAGGAGGTCTCTGTGTCGTTCCACGTGCCTTGGACCATTCTGCCTGAATAGTGACCCCCACCCCAGGCGAGAGGCGTCCGTGGTCACTGTGGCAACGGGGGAAGGCATCGAAAATGGTCGTCCCATGTGGAGACTCGGGGACCGGAGCCACCACGAGCGACGTTCTGCAAGCCCTGCTTAGGGGAATAGGATGAGACAGGGAGTTGCGAGACAGGGACCATTGTACTTGGAGGGTCCATTGCAGAACCCTCATATTTAGGTGGGCTAGGGGTAGTAGAGGAATAGCTGCCGCCATGGACCCTAGAGCCCTCAGGATCAATTCCGCAGGTGGAAAGGAAAGAATGAGAATGGCCTTGACATGCAACCTCAGGTTCTGAAGCCGATCGGGGGTTAAGAAGGCAAGCGTTACCCTGGAATTTAATCTGGCCCCTATGAAATCTATCACCTGTGAGGGGACTAGAGAAGATTTGGTCATGCTGATAGTTAACCCTAGACGTGGAGCAAGGTCGAGGAAGTAATCCCTGCCTGAACAGAGTAGATGCCTTGTTGGGGCGATGAGGAGCCAGTCGTCCAGGTACGGAAAGACCTGAATTCCCTGAAGACTTAGATGGGCCGCTATGACCGCTAAGACTTTGGTGAACACCCTGGGGGCTGAGGTGAGACCGAAACGAAGGGCCCTGAACTGAAAATGACTGGCTCCCAGACGGAAGCGGAGGAACCTCCTGGAGCATCTGTCCACTAGAATGTGGTAGTACGCATCCTTGAGGTCTATTGAGCACATCCAATCGTTCTCCCGTAATAGGGGGAGAATAGATTGTAAGGTGACCATTCAGAACTTTTCTTTGGATACTGCCAAGTTCAGGAGAGAGAGATCGAGGATGGGTCTCAAGTCCCCCGTCTTTTTTGGCACCAGAAAGAACCTGGAGTAAAACCCCGATCCGAACTGATCTGGGGGGACGGGTTGGATGGCTCTTTTTCGTAAAAGCTGCTGAATTTCTGTAGCAGCTGCCTCCCTCTGATTGGGTGGTACGTCGGGGGGGGGCTTCTGATTTTGGGGGTTACAATAAAGGGAATTTGGTAACCTCTGGATATGATGCGAAGCACCCAGCGATCTGTTGTTATGGACTCCCACATTGCTAGGTGCTTCGAAAGACGCCCCCCCGACTGCCTCCAGAGTGGAGCAGCCGGGCAACCCCTCAGGGGGTTCTGCGTGGGCCTCTCAGAGAAGGGTTCTCTGGACCCAAAGTTTCTGGGACCCCCTCTGCCTCTTGGGCGGCGTCCTCCCTGTCCTCCTCTGCTACGATAGGACTGGTTGTCCGGAGCAGATTGGGACTGATGCGATTTTCGGAACCACATCTTCTTCTGACCCTTTTGGTTCTTAGAAAAGGACCTCTGGGAAGCAGAGAAGCGGACTCCGACGGCAGATGACGTCTTCCCATCTTTCTCACTCTGGACTAAGGTGTCGCGAACGGTTTTGCCAAAAAGTGCAGAACCATCAAAGGGGGCATTCGCGAATGACACCTTAAAGGGTTCCAAGAAGTCACAGTGTCGGAGCCAGGCCTGACGTCCGATTACCAGGCCGGCTCTGCCGGCTCTAGCGGCTCCTTCAGTGGCGCGTGACAAGAGCCGCATAGAGGTATTAGAAACTGAGCGTAGAGTAGACATTCGGGAGGAGTACAGATGCCTGTCTCCTTCCGACATGGACACTGGGGGGGGGGGGTGCAGCGTATTCTTTTATTAGATGCCGCTGCATCCAGATGACGTGTGCCATATAGTTCAGCGCTCTCATGGAGAAGGTTGCTGAACTAAAGACCCGCTTTCCCAGGCGGTCCATCGCTTGAGAGTCCTTACTCGGAGAGTGGACCACAGAGCTCTCCTGAGCCAGCTCTCTCTTGGTGGCCGCCGCCACCAACATGGCATCCACAGGGGGACCTCTGCTCCAGTGGGTTCTCTCAGCAGGGGGACTCAGGATCCTGTCCGGGCGCTTGGGGATAGGCTCCACAGTGTCCGGCTCCTTCCAAGCCCTGGTGGCAATAAGGTCCACCAAGGGATCGGGGAGGAGGGGACACCCAAGAGGTAGAAGGCCCTGCTTCGAATGCCTCTAGGAATACGGACTCATCGGAGGAAGCCTTAGGGGCAGACCACCCCCCCCCCTAATCCTGAGCATTTCCATGATGTCCCCAAAGGAGACATCCTCGGGTGGTGACCTTGGGGAGCCTTCCCCTTCATCTAAGTCCGTATCTTCGGTAAGGGACTCAGGGGAGTCCATGTGCCTCCTCTTTCACTTGGCTTTGTGAGGTACTTCTTCGGGGGGGGGGGGGGGCTGTCCGAGGAAGACTCACCAGCAATATCACGTTCCGCAGGAACACCCAGAGATGTTGAAGCAAGCTGTCCCGAAGGCCGGGTGATGGGAGCCCTGACCAACTGAGAGGGAGTGCAGGGAGGAGCCGAAGCCTGGACCGGGGGTCCGGATACACTCAACAGTGCCCTTTCCACCACCGCGAAAGCAGAGGGGGAGCTACTCTCAATAGGCTCCGAGAGTCGGCTCCCACTTGGATCCGAAGCGGGGACAGGATCCGGGGCCGAGACCCTCGGATCCGAAGGACCCGTGTGTTCCGACCGGGACGGAGCCGAAGTCACACAAAGTCCCTCGGATCTGAAGCTCCACCCATGGCTCCGAGAGGTCGGATCCGACAAACTCGAGGTACCAGTCGGAGCCAAAGTAACTAGTACTGTCGGCTCCGACATACCCCCGGATCCGACGCGGCTCGGCTCCGAGTGCTCCGAACCCGGGAAGCGGGACGGAGAAGGAGTGATTGGGGCAAAAAAAGTGGTCGAGCTCGGGGGGGGGGGGAGGCAAGAGCACTCTCATCTGCAGCTGGGCCTGGATGAACCTCCTCATCATCCGGTCCATGTCTGCATCTGACATGCTAAAAGTAGACCTCGAAGAGGCCACCGAGGCAGACCTAGAGTGACGCCTCGATGACCTCGATGGGGACTGGGTTTGCCTCCTCCCCAGGTCCCGGTGAAAAACAAGGGGACCGGAGGCGATCCAGAAACCCTGGAAGGAGAAGCCCGCTTGGCGGGCGGGGCCGAGGAAAAGTCCTCGGCCAGCCGCTTATGGTGCTTCTCCTTTTTGGCTTTTCCGGCCTCCCTATCCTCCGAGGCCAAAACAGGAGGTTGAGTCCCGACGGAGGGAGGGAGGCAGGGGTGGTCGCTACCAAGGACTGGGTAGTGGCCACCAAAGAACTGGAGGTCGGAGCCAAGTCCAGGGCCAAAAGGCCCGCCAGAATCAGCTTCCATCTCCGGTCCTTAAGTGCCCTGGGGTTGAACGCTGCACAAATCATGCATCCCGAAGAGAGGTGTTCAACCCCAAGGCACCTAACGCACAGAGTGTGGCCATCTGCCGGTGAGAGCTTATGGCCACACTCAGTACATTTTGAAAAGATGGCTTTAGGGGCCTCCGACATGTCTAACGTAAACCACACTCACTAGGCCCCTAACACACCACAAACACACACTACGGAACAGCGAGGGTAGGGAGGAAAACATTTTAACAAAAAATAGATATATAAGAGGGAACCTACACAAACTCACTCAATCACACAAGAAAAAATAAAATTTCTTAGCTTTTTTCCACAAAAAATCTTCCAAATGCCAAGAGCTCAAAATCCAGCTTGTTGGCTTGAAGCGGGGCAAACTAGATCTGAGGTCAGTTAGGGTTGGCAGGGGATTATGGGTAAAGGGAGGAGCTAGGAGCTCGGATCTATGCTGTGGTAAAAGTTGCCGGCTCGGATCCGAGATCGGATCCGTATCCCAAAGGTTGCTGACAAATGAAGTTCCTACTTCAGATTTGTTGTTTCACTTGCTTATTTTTTAAGCAGTATATTATTTTTTATATATTTGATGTAAAATGCTTCCTCCAACACCATTAACATATACTACAGCAAATTTGAAACAGTAGGCAGAGGAACCATTTTACATTAAAAATATATATAAAAAATAATATAGTACTTAAAAACATAAATAAGCAAGTAAAACACAACAATTTTACAGACAGCCCCTTGTCTAAGTGCAATATGGTGTGTGTTTATGTGTAATTAATGTCCTTCCAAAGGGTGTAGAAGCCCGATGCTGCTGGGTAGGCGTTAATTACACATTAACACATACCCTGTCAGGCATTATTGCTTGCTTGCTTAATAACCTCATTTCATGACTCCCCTTTGTTGAGTTTAATGGCTTTATTCTTTCTGTTGTTGTTGCCCCTCCCCCATTCCCCAATAACTCCTTATCAATTTTTCAAAAAAAAAAAAAATCAAAACACAAACATGGCAAAACTGGTAGCAGTCTACAGTCTTTCACAATCACAAAAATCAAATTTACATGGAGTTTGATTAAAAATCGCTAAAATAAATAAACAAAAAATAAATATGAGTCACTAAGAATTTAAAACAGGACTTTTAACAGGGGTAGTGGCTATATTTTAAAACCAAGCACGTCTAAATATTATTGGAGTTCCCACTCCTGCCACATGAAACAACATCACAACCACTCTTGTTTCATTACCTGCCTGTCAATTTTCATGGTGGTTCATGCTAGACTGCTTAACCTCTCATTAAGGCGCTCAGTAGAAATATCGGTCATCATCTCTACAAGCTACTACAGCATGCATGTCTGACAAAGGATTGCTCCAATGCTTGTCTGCTGCACAGTGAACTGAGTAAATGTGCAACATTTTCATCAAAATGGTTTAGCATCTTATTTTCTCTATCATTAGAGAGCATACTCAGTCTTGCAGCTAACTTGCACCATCTTTCAGCATTAAAGAAAAAAAAATACAGAAAGGTCAGTCACAGAGCTCTTGTACAACTCTCCACCATACAAAACCTGTCTGGCTATTCAGGGGCTGGAGGCTAGGAAACCAGCTCAAGAAAGGCAGAAGATGGTGCTGCACAAGCCCTTTACCTAGTGGTTACGTACTCCTTCACTAACTGTAGCAAGTTAAATCCGAACTGGGGCAGGCTCTCATCTTTACAGGTGCTGGATAACGCAGCACTGCTGCTAATCTGTTGTACATCTTTCACATACAACACAGTTAAAGTAGCCATCTTGTCTGCTGGCTGACTGTACCACAAACGCAATAGTTTTTCCAAGTAAGCAGTTCATCCCCTAGAATAGACAAACTTTTGTCTCCTGGAGATGCCTGGGACACGTTATCTGTCTGTGACTCAGCTGTAACCCACACAGACCTGATTTCTGCAGATCTGCAATCTTGCTGTCAACCACCAGAGGGATTACGATAGGTGAGGAAGTGGTATTAGGAAGCATCACTATCACTGAGACAAAATCCACAGTAAGTTTATGGAGAACACACACTCCATGACCATGGATTCTTTTAGCTATTAATTTTGTTGGCTTTTCCAGCTTTTTGGTGGCATTTGTCCCACTGCACTTCCTTTGCTTTGCTAGCAGTGGTTCCCTTGCTTAAAGAAGGGTGGATAACTCTTGGACCAGTAATAAGAATTTTTTGTACATCAAAGAATAAAAAGGTTTGGTTGTGAAGCATTTTCCTACTGAAAAAAGTGCAAAAGTGCACTGTTCACAGGAATAAATGTGCTATTCCCTGGGCAAATTAAAGGGGACAATGTTTTTTCTTTTTTTGGGGGTGGAGGGGTGGGATTTCTCTCTTACTCTCAAAGACACACTTGCTGACAATCTTTCCCAAAATAGCATCAACCTGAAAGATCCCCAACTACTTTAACAAAATAGCTAACCACCACAATTGCATAAAAGAAAGCATTAGCACAAAAGAACTGTCTGCACTTTCCCCAAAATAGAAACTTGTTAACTTCCAAGACAGATGCACATTAAGTAAAAACTTAATTTCAGCTCTCCCAGTGTGAAAGCGTTTTGGCATGGATAACCTTCCTTACAGGTTAATCCAAGTCTAAATACAAGTGTGGCTGTCAGTCTTGGACAGCTGTTCCTATTAGGAGGGTTAGACTTCAATATTTGAAGACATACATAGTTTTGTGTGTTAGTATTAGTTAACAGTTTTAGGGGTGTTTGGGGGGGGGTGTCTTCTGTTTTTAGGATTTACACTAAAACAAAATGTTCTGTAAGATATGGCATAGGTCCAAATGGATATGACAAGAAACTACTGTACAAAGTATCAACCTGCCAAATATTAGTGCATGCAAGTAACAGAAAAGCTGAAACTAGACATAAAAAAAGCTGTTACACATAACATGTGGGAAAAACTTAACATAATGATACTTTTTATATTATCTTTAAATGTGAATGGTCCCACAGATACACATACAAAAAAGAAAGAGCAGTGAACTATATTAAAAAAATGCAGAGTGCAAATAGCTATGCTATATGAGATATTTGGAAAGTACTGAGCACGTAAATTTGAAAAAGAAAGGATTTCAGGATTATCTAGGACAAAGGAAAAGGGGAGTACTTGTATTAACTGCAAGAGGAGCTCCAATAGTGATAGAAGAGGAAGAAAAATAATAATGGTAAATTTGTAGTACTAAGGGGATGCTGGCAAGGGAGGAGGATTACACTGGCATGTATTTACACGATCTAAAACTGGTATAAAGGATCTTAAGAAAATTTTGGGGAAATAATCAGTTTTCAGCATGGAATATTACTTTTAGGTGGGGAATGGAATTCAGATTTGCAGCAGGGGGTGCTCAGAAGGGAAAATGTAACAAAATAAGGTAGAGTTTTGAAAAAATTTATGAAAATATTTGGCATGGGGGACGTGAATTCAGCAGCAGGAATTCAGAGTGAATTTACACATTCCCCCAAGGCACAAAAACTGAGCTAGGCTAGACAGAAGTTGTATTTCACAGAAACATGTGCATTTAATTAAAAAAATTGATATGCATCCAGTAACTATTTCAGATCAGACACTGGGAAAGTTTTTTTTTAAACTACAGAAAAGGAGAAAGGGGAAAAAATGGCCAACAACTAGACTAAAGGAGAGAAAGCATGGGGGGGGGGTGAATCCCTAACACATGTGGATAACGAAAATACCTGGGAGGGGAGGTTTAGGTATGAAAGAAAGAAATTCTATGGGCTATAAATTTAAAAAAGGTCAAAAGGAGAGATAAAGGGAAAATGCACTTATCTGCCTAAAAGTTCAAAAGGAGAAAAAAAAAGGGAAAATGCACTTAACTGCCTAAAATCTCGCTCGAGACAACAGAATCACGTCTGTGCTGGACGGCAGCAAACAAGATCTGAGGAGTTGGAGATGTGAGGCATCACGGTAGTGAAAGGAGCTTGAGGCTCTGATCACAAATCTTGTGAAGCGGATCTGACTTCAGATCCTAAGTCCCAACAGTGAGGAAGAATAAAATGGATAACATCAGACTTAAAAGTTTTGATATGCATCTGATAACTATTTCAGATCATGCGCCAATATTAACTAAAATAAAAACGCAGGGTAATGAAATAAAACAGACACTGGCGGTTTCCCATCCATCTGTTAAAAAGAGAGAAATTTAAGGAATGGGTAGTGCAAATTATTCTGGAGTTACTGGGAAAGACAAAAATTTACTCTTGAAAACTCCAGAGCCCAAAAACTTAAAGCACAACAACTTGGGCAACAGGCAGTAGAAAGGGTTATCTCAAAGCTTAGGAAGCCTATAACAAACAAGGAAGACAACCAGAGATCTAAAGGTACTAGAAATAGTTTTAAAATGTTATGAAAACCTGTGCAAAGCAGAGAAATATGAAGCCCAGAAAAGGTACACATGGAAATGTTTATGGAAGAATTAAATGTGGCAACGTTAGAAGCAGATGAGGCTCAATTACCAACGGTTAGAATAGGAGGAAATGAGACAAATTGTGATATATATAACCAATCTACAGGAAAGTCCTTAGGAATAGATGGTATTCCTGTGGACATCTGGAAGCTAGGAGGGAAGAAACTGAAAGATCTGGAAGGTTTTGTTTAGCAGTATTTTAAAAGGAGGAGCAGCATTAACACCCTGGAAGTAAGTGGTGGTGGCTATAATACCTAAAGATGATAAACATCCAAATCAGTTCCAGCTTTATATAGGCCCATTTTGACTCTATACCACGAATATGAAGTATTTATGCCTACAATGGCTAAATGAATGGCAAATGCAATGCTGAAATTGACAAATATGGATTAATGTGGTTTTGTGGAGGGAAGACAAACATTTAACAACATTAATACAACAATGATGATCGAGAGGGAAGCAGAATCTAAGTAAATACTACTCCTGATGGGTCTTGATGCAGAGAAAGCAATCAACAGTGCAAGATGGTATTTTATGAATACGGCAATGGAAGCACTTGCATTCCTTATAAAATTATAAGGTTGATTAGAAGGATATACAAGGGATTGGAGGAGAAAATTTAAGTGGGTGAAGTCCCCTCTGATGAGCTCTGTTTGAGCAGAGGAACCAGGCAGGGTGTCCTCTTTCCCCTTTGTTATGTGTATTATACTTAAAACCACTGACAAAGAAAATAAGGGACTCAAATTCAGGGATATAACTGGTATGGTAGTCAAGAAAAGCTGGTTTTACTTGTAGATGATATTTTTATACCTGATAAAACAAGAAAAGGACATTTCAGTGTTGTGGTTGTGGGACACAGATAGTTTCAAGTCTTTTCAGGATACAAAATTAATGAATATAAAACACAGGCAATAGCTGTAGACTATGTACCCACAATAATTGGTTTGGCAATATCCATATTTATTTATGGGGACATGATAAAATCACATACTTAGGAGTATGGATTAAAGAGAATTGTGCTATGGAAGCTAAGGATGTGTGGGAGGAGACTAAACAAAATATAATACAAAAATTGAGAAATTGGAAGCAAATATAGAAAGCAAGACACAAGTAGTCAAAATGTTTTTAGTCCTCTTAGTTTTATACACAGGTCAGGCATACTTTTATCAACCAGAGAAGTTATGGATAGCAATTAAAGAGTTAAAGGATTTTATCTGGGATGGGAAGATGGCAAGAGTTAAGTGGATCCTTCCAAAAGAACAAGGTGGTTTTGGATTACATGATTTGACTGGGGTATTTTAGAGCTACACAGTTAAGGCTTCTGTACACAGGCTACACAGCCCAAGCAGAAAGCTACAACTCAAAGTGGAAAGGGATAATAATGAAACTCAAGAAACAAGAAGAGACTGGGATTTTGAATGCAGATCCTTAAGGAGAATAACCATAACCATACAGAATATTATATTCTTAAAGTAGCATAATGTATTCTAAGAACAAAGCTAACACCGGAATGGAGAAAGGAGATTCTGTTGATAGGAATGACTGCAATTCAGAGATGCAGATATCAGCAAGGGGGGGGGGGTGGAATTTAAAGAAAACTGGTAAAGGAACAAAGGTACTGGGAACAAATAATTAGACAGGGAAAGGTAACAGAATGGGAAAAGGCAAAGAATTTATTTGGACTGTGGGATTGACACTGCCTTCCCCATCAAGGCTCGATATCAAAGTTTAGGCAAAGAGAAAGAAATAGGATGATCCTAAGTGAAAGATCAGCACTGGTATAGTTTCTAGTAGAATCTAGAACAAAAGCTGCTGTTAAAAAGGGATAATTAGTCGAGCATATATTGCACAATAACCATAATAATCAATTGGAGGAGGTTAGAAAGGATTGGGAAGAAAGACTAGATAACCAATTCACAAAGAAACAACAGACATATACACGTACGACTCCCAGATATGCAACAAAGTACAGAAGATTTAGGATCTCCGCTTTGAAGTGTTTACATAGGTATTGTTATACCCCAAGTAAACTCCAAATAATTTTTCCTCAGTTAGATAGCAAATGCTGGAGGTGTGATGGGGAAGAAAGAGGTGATTAGAAACATTTTTTGGGAGTGTAATGAGCTGGCAGACATACTGGGTGAGCAAACTGGTATAACTAAGGAAATTATTTTCTTGACCTATGATACAGAACCGAAAATATCAAGACATAGGAAGGCCTTGCTGGGTCTGATTATGGTGGCTGCCAAAAAAGCAATTACATGAAAATGGAAATCAAAGTCTAAACCAACTATACTAGAAGTAATGAATATAGTAACAGAGATAAAAATTGCTTAAAACAGGATCTTTAGAAAACGGTAGGAGCAAATTACATAGAAAAAATTTTGAACTACGGGAACACCACATGCAGAATAATGTTTTAGAGTACAAATGAGGTTTAAAAGAAAGCAGGACCTGAATGAGCTATGTAATGTTGAACTGACAATGGCTGGATTGAGTATACATGGTGTATAATGTTTGCCACTTAAATATGTCATAATGGTTTGTTTTTATTTATATAAATGTATGACTGCCTATGTCACAAGTGATAAAAAAAAAAAAAAAAACTTGTCACTCTGGTCCAAATGTCTGGAAGGAAAGACTGGACTGGAACTGAATCTTAATCCTTCTTGTAGCAGCAAAAGGAACATAAAAAAATGAATATTACATAGGTTTTGTTTTCTACTAACCATGCGACTGATATACTGACAGATGGAGACCACCTTTTGAAATGTCCAAAAATTCTGAATTTGTTTCAGAAGGATGGATGTTTGTCTGAGAATTCCCACACCATAATGAATTACACTGCAGCAGGGATCCTCAGAATGAAGAATAAGAGATACAGAAAAATTGAACCCTACAGCCTGACCACCCTGGAAGATAGCAGGTCATTAGACCCTGGTACTAACTTGCAGAAGAAACATCTGGCTATAAAATTTCAGATCAACACAAAAATTAATACCCCTATAAAGCAAGCTCCTTTCAAGCAAAGGATACTTAAGAAAATCTGATCAAAATATATTTAGTATGTATACTCTGCCATGAGTTTTGGGAAAGTTACTTAAAACCTCCATGAGTTCTGAAAACAAGACTCCAAGGAATGACAGACAATTCTTAGGATGTCCAGTAAGCAGTAATCTCACTCAAAACACCCTTAACTATACACTTCATGTCTTTAGGGAGCCCCATAAGTCTGACTTTTTTTTTTTTTTTTTTACTAACTAGAAACCTTTCAGTAACTAATTTTCTGAGCATATTCCCAGCAGTGGATCATGAAGGTCTCCATTTCCTGGTACAATTAAAAGTCTCATATTGTTTCAGCTTGCATGTCAAACAGTCACTGCCCAGAATATATATTTTTTATCACAACAGTGTCTTTGAAGGTCAGAAAGGGTGTAAAGTCTTTGGCAAACAACACAGGCTTTCATTTTAGTTGTTAATACATCCACAAGCTCCCTCCCAATTTTTTGCACATGGGGTCAGGGTGACACTTCAGCAGTGACAATCATCTACAGACAAGATTTACACCACCGGGTGGCTAGCCCTACCACTGTTTACATATACTTTATATGAAGACCAGGGATAAGTTATACTGTAACACTTCATAAAAAAATGGTAAACACTGTTTTTGGGAACAGTGAAGTATTGCTTTGACTCCTACAACTACAAAATTAAGATTAGAAACTAAAGGCAGTAGCAGTCATCTGTGTTACTAGCTCACTGAAGTGGCAACTGTAATTTCAGTGATGAATGAACTCCGCTGACAAATTTCACACCTAATCAAAATGTAGAAGGAAGGCTTAGAACTTGTTTAGGCTACAACTCTGAACACTTAACAAGAGCCTTTCTTTTGTATTGAAGAAAACTTAACCAGACCTTAAATCTTTTACTGTCTACCAATAAACAGAGATCAGACTGGCTCATTTAAAAAATAAGATTGCTTTATAGATTATCTAACAACCAATAACTCTCATCAGTCTCACTCTATCTAAATAGAGGGGGAATAAATAATTTAGGTTGTCTAAGCTACACTGTACAAAAGGGATGAAAAACTTCACTGTGGAAGGAGCACAAACAGAATGAAAAGCAAAATCAATGTCAGTATACAATTCTCCATGATGCCATTTTTTAATAAAAAATTAAAGTATATGAAACACTGACTGGATCTAATTCACACAATACCAAGATATGATGGAAAAACAGTTATCAAGTTTTGGGTGTTTAAATGTATTACAAATGTGTAAATGCATCCTACAAATCACACATGGCTTAAATCAGCGAGTCAGAGCTTATATTCTGCCTTACCATGAATTAGGACAGAAAAGGCACGTAGCACCAAACTAAGCACTTCAGTTAAATACTGGAATAAAAAAAGAAGTTATGTACCAACTATAGCATTCCATCCGAGTAGTTATATTCATTTGTCATCAACCTGTGGGTCTTCGGATCCGCATCGGATCCAACACAGCCACATTTTCCAGCTATGGCTCCAAGCTCTTCCCCTTACCCATAATGCCCCCTGCCTCCCTTCTCCCTGCAGATCGAGCTTGCTAACATGCATCAGACACCCGACCCAATAACATCTTATCACCATGATAACCAATAGGAAACTCCCTTAGCCTGGGCAGAACCAAGGATCCCAACAATAACCATCGAATAAGAAAAAAAAAGAAGTTATATACTCACCATAGTGTTCATTGTTTGCAGTCCATCTTGCCCTTCATTCTTACATGTGGGTTCAGAGCCAATCCTCTGCTCCGACTCAGCTGATTACAAAGCTCAAAGTCTCTCAGTTGTCTCGTGGCAAGGTAGGGATCCCATAGTGCACTAGTAAGAATCCCCAGATCTTCTTTGCTGCTGTCTATAAAAGTGATAGAAAAAAATCTCCACAAGGAACAAAGATGAAAGGTCTCCACCCTGCAGAAGAGAAATACTATCTTGACTCCAGATCCTCCAAGGATATATGGACGGGGGTAGGTGGGTGGGTTCGTAAGAATGAAGGGTGAGATGGACTACAAACATGGAATGTTATGGTGAGTACATAACTTCTTTATGTTCTGTAGTCCTATCTTGCCTTCATTATTACATGTGGACAACGTCCCTAGCACCTTTTTCTTGGGTGGCTCACAGGAATATACTCCTAAGAACTGTGGAACCAAATGAGGCTCTACCCCTGGAGGCCAAAGTCCAATTTGTAATGAGTAATAAAGGTATGAGGGGTAGACCAAGTTGCTGCTGCACAAATACTGTCAATTAGGACTCTGGCTTGAAAGGCAGCAGATGTGGATAAAGATCTGGTAGAATAAGCCTTAACTTTAAATGGGAGTTCCTTGCCATTGGAAGAGTAAATAAACGAGATACAGTTTGAAATCCATTTTGACAGAGTTATCTTAGAGACGGGCATACCTTTTCTTGCTTCAGAAAAGGATACGAACAATTGGTCTGATTTTCCAAGTTCCTTGGTTCTATGTAGATAGAACCTTAACTGTCTGGGAACATCAAGTTGATGAAATTTATATTCTGCACTGACTGAATGAGTAGGAAAAAATACTGGCAATTCGACAGTTTGATTCAAATTAGACTGAGAGGAGGCCTTGGGGATGAAGGATGGATTTGTACGAAGGAAAACTCTGTCTCTATGAAAATCAAGTAAGGAGGTTTGACTGAGTGCTTGTAACTCTGACACTCTTCTGCAATAGCTACTAGAAAAATGGTCTTCCAAGAAAGAAACTTCAGTTCACATGAATGTACGGGTTCAAAAGGCGGGAAAGTAAGTTTGGACAGAACGAAATTTAGATCCCAAGGGGATACAGGTTCCTGAAAAGGAGGTCTTAGCAAGGCAGTGCCTTTAAGGAAAGTTTTACACAATCTGTGAGCCATAAGATTAGGCTCATGTTGTCCCAAATGAAAATCTGAGATCGCCGCTAGTTGAACTTTGATTGTAGCATCAGGTGATCCCTGGTGAAAAAGTTCGGTTAGGAATTCTAACACCAAGGGAATGGAGGCTGTGTAAGGATCTACATTTTTCTCTTTTGCCCAGATAGAAAATCTTTTCTATTTGCTAGCATATAATTTCCTTGTGGAAGGCTTGTGTGAAGACATGAGGGTATGGGTAACTGCAGGTGAAAAATCATGAAGCCTGACTAGGGATGGAAGTGGAGCAGCCACGCTGTCAAGTTGAGGGTGTGGAGGCAGGGGTGGAGGGTGCCTGACATGTGTGTCAAGAGGTCTGGAACTGGGTCCAGACTCCATGGGTCGTCTACAAGGTGAGGCCCGAGAAAAGGGAACGAAATCTGACTAGGCCAGTAAGGAGTGGTAAGAATCACTCTGCTTCCCAAGGTCTTTGCTTTCTGGATCACCTTCGATATCAGAGGAAAGGGGGGAAATGCATAAAGAAGTCCCGGAGACCAATTGTGAACAAGTGCGTCTCTCTGTGTCTCCCCTGGAGGGAGGATAAGGGAGAAGTAGCTGCTGCATTTGGCGCTGATTGGACTGGCAAACAGATCGCAGCAAGGCTGTCCCCATTTCCGGAAAATTTGTTCTGCAACTTTCTGATTCAGAGACCACTTGTGAGGCAACAAGTTTGCCCTACTGAGCTTGTCGGCTATCACATTGGTAGTCCACGGGATATGCGTTGCCACTAGAAAGCTTTGGGAAGATATCGCCCACTATCAAACACGAAGAGCCTCTCGACATAGGGGGTAGGATCTGGTTCCTCCTTGTTTGTTTAGATACCATACCACTGACATATTGTCCGATTGGACTGCTATCGTCCCTAGAGGAAGAAAGTCATGAAGTGCTTGCAACGCTAGTAGCACTGCTCTCATCTCTAGGACTCTGATATGCAAGTGAGTCTCTTGATCTTGCCATGTGCCTTGGACAGTCCTACCTAGATAATGCCCCCCCCCCCCCAAATCTGGGAGGCATCTGAGGTCACAATAGCAACGGGTTGGCGAGGAAGGAAAGGTGTTCCTGTCATTAGTTGATCAAGCTGAATCCACCAACTAAGGTCCTTTTTGCAAGATTCTGTTATCAGAAAGTACAGTTGTGTACACAACATAAATGTAGATGTTAGAGTGTATTCATTGTTGCAGTCATCACATTTGGGTTATCTGCCTGCAGGTAGCCCTTAGCTGGCCTGAATAACAGAGTCTTGGGATTTCTGCATCAGATGCTGTTGCTTCTTCCATTACGTCAGGGATAAAAACATGCAGCAGACGCCATTACATCAGTTTTTCTTGACCCAGATGTCAGGTGCCCCCAAAACAGGAAGCAATTACATGGTATGTAATACTCCCAGCAAAAAACAAATACCGATGATATAAGATATGCCAGACAAAAAGTATGGGAAAGAAATCAAGAGAAGTCAGGGGGCTGGAGGGAGGGTAACTGCAACAGTGAATACACTCTAACATCTACATTTATGGTAAGTGTACACAACTGTACTATGTTCTTCGTGCGTGTTTCACTGTTGCAGTCATCACATTTGGGTTGATTCTGAAAACTAAGGAAGGATGGAGGTAGTTATGAAGCATTAGGGCTGGCAATCAGGCCCTGTTAGACTGCTGTGGGAAATCGAGCTCTGGATTTAGAAAATATAGGCAAGTGGTAGTGCTTGGTGAAAGTGTGTACAAAGCTCCAGGTTGCAGCTTCCAGATGTCCCTGGTAGGGACTCCCCTGAGAAATGCTGTAGAGGTAGATGTAGCCCTAGTGGAATGAGTTCTGATCCCCTGTGGGGTGGGTTTCCCATGGTACTTGTAGCAGAAATGGATGCAGTTTGTGGTCTATTTAGAAATGGTTTGCTTTGAAATGGCATTGCCCTCTGCCCCTGCAGCAAAGCAGACTAGCAGCTGGTCAGATTTTTTGAGAGGTTTAGTCCTGTCCAGATAGAACCTAAGCTGCCTGTGCACGTCCAGGGAATGCAGGATCCTTTCCCCTTTATTCTGAGGATTAGGAAAAAAGGTTGGCAAATGAATGGACTAGTTTAAAGTCACACTAGACACCACTTTGGGCATAAAGGATGGGTTAATACTGAGGGAAACCCTGTCTGCATGGAAGATAAGGGTTCCACTGCCATAAGGGCCTGCAATTCAGACACTCTTCTTGCTGATGTGATGGCTAGAAATAAAGCAGTTTTTCAAGAGGAATTTTAACTCTGCTGTGGCCGCAGGTTCAAAGGGCGGAAGTGTGAGCTTTTCTAATACAAAGTTAAGGTCCCAGGTTGGAGTGCAAGTTCTCCTGGGAGGTCTTAAATTGTTGGCTCCTCTTAGGAACTGTTTTATCAGAGGATGAGAGAAGAGGGGTGGCTCAGTATTACAATGAGCTGAGATGGCAGAGGCATGGATCTTAATTGAAGAGAAGGGATAGGCCTTTGTGGAGCATTTCTGTTAATTAATTTAGTATATGAGGTAAGCTGGGCACAATTGTGCCCATTCCCTGAGACTGGCTTCAGGAACAGTATATTTTACATTTTTCTGAATAGGATTTTCTAGTACTAAGCCTCCTTGCTTCAAGAATGACATCCAGCACCTGCTTACTGATGTTTGCTGGTATTGAATTCAGGGGGATTAGCTAGGCTGCAAGGTTCAGGGTCTGAATGCTGGAGCGCCGATAGGAATGTCCACATAAGGAATCAGGGCCACCCTGGTTTTGCGGGCCCCCCCTCCCTCTATGGCGACATTTACCATTAGTTCCTCCTCCTCTGCCTCTGAAGGAGGAATCACCCTGTGCATCTGGGAAAAATCTCTGGGATTTCTTGAACCACATTTTCCCGCCTCTCTGACCCTTGGGGTATGGGTCTAGAAGGGACGGAAAAACATACTCCCATGGCAGACAGAGTTTTCCCTTCCTGCTCGCACCTGGCGAGTGTTATCTTTTACCTTTGGTACAAACAAAGAGGAAACGTCAAAGGGGGTGCTGATAAAAAAAGATATGAAGGGCTCTGCAGAGTTACATAAACGCATCCAGGAGTGCCTCCTAAGGGAAACTCCTGAACCCGCTGCCCTATTCGCTCCATCTGCTGCATAGGATATCAGCTTCATGGAGGAGTTAACAGAGTTTAAGGTGGACAACTGAGCAGCAATTTTCTCAGGGACTCCTTCAGTTGATGTACCTTGGTGATCTCCTAGCTCCTTTAGGAGATCTCTTTGAAGCCTAGTAAAATGAGTGACGTAATTCAGCGATCTGAGTGCAAAAGCCGCTGAAGAGAAGATACGCTTCCCATATCTATCCATCGTTCGAGACTCCTTGTTCAGTGGATGGACAGATGTAGAAGTCTCCGCTAGCTCCTTCTTTGTGGCTGCCACCACCACCATGGCATCTACAGGCACATCTTTGGTCAAAAATTCCTTCACTTTGGGGTCTGAAAGAAATTTGTTGGGCCTTATGGGGACTGGTTCCACGGCATCAGGAGTTTCCCACACTTTTCGACTAACTAGGTCTAGGAGCTCATCGAAAGGTGGAGACACCCAAGAGGTTGAAGGCTGAGACCCGAAAGCCTTCAGGTACACTGACTCCTCTCATCAGAAGGGATGAGAGTGGGCCAGCCCCCTCTCGGTTTCAGGATCTCCAAGATATATACAAAGGAGATATCAGAGAATGACCTAGGGGACACTTCTGATTCCTTGAGGTCAGTGTCAGAGATGATGGACTTATCAGGGGAGTCTACATGCTTCCTCTTGCAAGTTCTCTTTTGAGGGGGCTCCTCAGAAGAGTATTCTGGGGAGGTCTCGGAACACTGGGGGCCACCCAACAGGGGCTCCTGAGGCTGTGGATTGCTGCTGCCAAGAGAGAGCGAGATGGTGCTGAGACAGAGGTCGGTGCTTGAGGGGGAACAGCAACGGTACCCTTGTGCGGAGCTGACGACCTATACAGCACGTTCCTCATCATCTCAAATGCAGATCTCTCTGGCTCCAAGGACGGTCCCGGTTCCAAGGAAACGGGAGTAGCCCTCAGCTCAAAAGTGACCGGCTCCGAGACGGATGTAGGATCTGAGCTCAGCCTAGCCAACGCACCGATAGGTGGACTCGGAACCGAAGAAGTTCAGGTCCAAGCGTCCATATTGGGGCCGACTGGTGAGCTTCGGCTCCTAGACACCAAGGATATCGCCAAAGGTGTTGGAGCAGGACTCTGCTCCGAGACAGATACAAGAGGTGCTGGAACCGAGGGTTCCACAACAAGTGGCACCGAAAGCTCTGGCTCCGAAGGACCAACATGGCTCAGAGGAGGAACAGCAACAGGGAGAATGGTCTTAGATGGCTCCGGAACAGACTAGGTTGGAGCCAGCAACAATTTTGGTAACGCTGACGACTTCAAGAGTCTAAGCACTACTCTCTCTACATCCTCTTCAGAAAGGCTCTTGGAGGATCTGGACGATAAGGTAGGCAACCTAGATCTTTGCAACAATGGAGATTGTAAAGTTGGGGAGACCAGCAATAACTCTCTGGACCGGCTCCAAGGTAAATTCTCAGTGGTCAGCTCCGAAAAACTTGGGGCCGACACTGGAGTGTCGATAACCTTGACCGGCTCTGAGGGCAGTGGAGCAGATGAGGTAGAAGGTTTGTCCAATATCAATACTTTTTGAGGAGGTCCAGATAAAATAATTGGAGCAGGAGAATGCCTCTTGGCTGACTTGACCTTCCCTTTCTTTGAAGGACACTTGGGAGTGTGAGGATGAAGAGCTGGCTAAATCCTCCACAAAGGAAGGCTTAAGGAGACCTTTCAGGATTAGTTTGTTCTTCCTTTCTTGGAGAACTCGAGAGCTGAAAAAGTGACAGAAAGAACATGTTTCCTGAAGATGAATGGCACCGAGACAGTAAACAGTTACCATTGCCGGTCAGTTATTGACATTTTTTTGGGAGCACTTAAGACACTTTTTAAAACCCAAAGGTTTATTGTCCTTAGATTCCTTAAACATGCGTCTCACAAACAGGACACTAGAAAAAGCCAAAGGAGAGGACAAGGTCCTCTAACTTAAAAGGGCCTAGCCCTGCAAAGATCACTGTACACAAGGAAACACAACCGAAGAATAGGCCCTTTAACTTAAACGGACCTAGCTGTAAGACAGGAAAGAAGCTAATTTAAGAAGAAAACTAACACAAATTGTAAATTTAAATAACAGGCTAATTACTAGCTAATAAGAAGCAAATAACACTGCACATGAGAATACTATTCTAGCGAATACAATACTAGAAAAAAAGGTCCTAACACAAACACGGACCTGCGCTACTAGAAATAACTATCTAAACAAACTAGCACACAGGAAGGGATACCACTCGGAGAACAAAAACGGGCCTAGCAACGGCCAACAAGTTCTCAACAATAACATCAGAAAAATACCAAAAACACACTAACTACCTATAATAACTACAACTAAGCTATATAAACTAAGCTAATACTATATGCAAAAAATATCAGTAAGAACAATAATAATAATGAAAATATTCAACTTAGCCACGGCCAAGAAAGAAGCACTTCTGAACTCGTATACGCGGCAAAAGAGATCTGAGGATTCTTACTAGTGCACCATGAGATACCTACCTTGCCATGAGCCAACTGAGAGACTTTAAGCTTTGTAATTGGCCGAGTCGGATAGGAGGATCGGTTCCAAACCCATATGTAAGAATGAAGGCTACAGAACATATATCATCATCTGAATGATAAGGTTAGGGGGAAGGAGGGGAGACAGTTGAAGACAAATTAAGTATAACTACTCAGATGGAACATTATGGTGAGTACATAACTTCCTTATTTGAAGTAGTTTACTTCATCTGATCTTCAACCTGTGGGACAGAGTCCCCAGCTACCAAACTCTTGGATGGCCCTCATGGATGGATGTTGCGGAGCACCACAGAGCCAAACGATGCTCTATTCCTAGAGACAATGTCTAATTTACAATGCAAAATAAAGGTATGAGATGATGCCTATGTGGCAGCCGAACAAATATCATCCAAAGATACCCTGGACCACAAGGCCGCTGACGTAGCCATAGATCGGGTCAAATGAGCTTTCACTTTCCCTTGTAGAGACAGACCTCTCTCCAAATGGGCTCGGCCAATGCAATGTGAGATCCAGCGAGCAATTGTCACTTTTGAAACTGGTTTACCGAAGAAGGGCTTGGCATAAGACACAAAGTTGATCAGATTTGTGGAAGGGTTTTAGTCCTGTGTAGGTAAAATCTCAATGGTCTATGCACATCCAATAAATGTAACTTATATTCCCCTTTGTTATGGTAGTTAGTAAAAAAGACTGGCAAATTAATGGTCTGATTAATATTGGCTTCTGAAGCTACATTAGGGAGAAAAGACGGGTTGGTGCGTAGAGAACACCCTATCTTTATGAAAAATCATGTAGGGCATTTTGAATGAAAGAGCCTGAAACACTGACACCCTTCTGGCGGAAGTGATGGCGACCAAGAAGGCAGTTTTCCAAGTCAGAAATTGCAAATCCACTGAAGCCGCAGGCTCAAAGGGGGGAGAAACCAACGCCTGCAATAGTAAGGTAAGGTAAGGTCTCATGGTGGGATAGGATCCTTTACTGGGGGTCTAAGAAAAGCACCTTTAAGAAAGGTCTTACAAAGTTTAGAGGAAGCCAGTGAAGACATATTTTACCCCCACGTGAAAATGCCAGTTGTACTTTAATCGTAAAAGAACTGGCACCCTGTTGAAAAATGCTAGCCAAAAAATCTAAGACTGCCGAAAGAGGAGCAGTAAAAGGGTCCAGGGACCGCTGAGAGGCCCACATCGAGAAACATTTCCATTTACTACAATACACTTTTCAGGTAGAAGATTTTTGAGCCGCTACCAGAACAGACTTAACAGTGGATGACAAATCAGGAGTCCTAATAATCATGGGAAGTGGAGCAGCCAAGCAGTGAGCTTCAGACTGTCCACGTCTATATGTGGGATACCCGAGGGATGTGAGAGAAAATCCGGAACCGGATCCAAAATCCATGGTGGAACAACTAGATGAGACCCGAGTAAGGGAAACCAAAACTGTCGAGGCCAGAATGGGGTGATGATGATCACAGTGCTCCCCAGCCTTCGGGTTTTCTGCAGAAACTTCAACATCAGGGGAAGAGAAGGATATGCATAAAGAAGACCGGGAGGCCAAGCATGAATCAGAGCATCTCTGGGGGTTCCCCCCAGCGGGGGGTTCAGAGCGAAAAACTCACAATTTCACATTGGAAGGAGATGAGAAGAGACTGCAGCAAGGACGACGCCACTCTAGAAAGAGCTGTTCTGCTACTGAAGGGTTCAGAGACCATTCATAAGGCATCTGGAGAGATCTGCTGAGCCTGTCCACTAGAATGTTGGACTGTCCCGGAATGTGCATTGCCACCAGAAAACGGCTAGTGGAGATCGCGCATTCCCACAATCTCCTGGCTTCTTGACACAGGGGATAAGATCTGGTTCCCCCTTGTTTGAGGATCTGGACGATAAAGTAGGTGACCTAGATCTCTGCAACAATGGAGATCATAAAGTTTGAAATACCAAACCACTGACATATTGTCCGTCTGAATTGCAATCGTTCCTATAGGAAGATGAGCATGAAGGGCATGCAACGCAAAGAGAACCGCTCTCATCTCTAGAGAGTTGATGTGCAGAAAGGTATCAGAAGGGGACCACTTGCCTTGGACTGTCCTTCCTGAGCAATTCCCCCCCACCCTAATAGGGAGGCGCCCGTGGTCACCGTGGTCTTGGGAAAGGCAGGTTGGAATGGATGTCCCTTGAGAGGATCTGAAGACTGAATCCACCACCAAACGGAGTCCCATTCTCACCGGAAAGGACAAGGGGAGATCTAACAGGGACCACTGAACCGCAAGCATCCACTGCAACACTCTCATATGAAGGCATGCCACTGGAAGAATATTGATAGTGGCCGCCATAGACCCCAATGCTCTTAACTCTGCCTCGGCTATAGGTAAATGGGTCTGGAGAATGTGTAAGACGTGTAAACTCAGATTGTGTATCCCGTCTAATGTAAGGAACACTCCACCACTGGGCGGCGCAGTGATTAACATTGTCGCCTCACAGCAAGAGGTTCTCCAGTTCGATTCTCGGCTGGGGTGCCTTCTGTGTGGAGTTTGCATGTTCTCCCTGTGTTAATGTGGGTTTCCTCCGGGTACTCCGGTTTCCTCCCACATTCCAAAAACATGCATCTGGAGCATTTCTCCCCGGGCCTCCGCTGAAAACAGGCTTTGTGGAACCTAGTCGGACTTTCCCGGTCAACAAATGATAAATAAATAAATAAAAATAAACACCCTCATTTGTAATGTGTCCATCTGCGCACCGATGAAATCCAAAACTTGAACTGGGAGTAGAGCAGATTTGTTCATGTTGATTGTGATGCCCAAGCTGTTGGCTAGCCGGAGCCCTTGGCCTGACAAAGTAGATGCTCTGAAGGGGCAGTAAAGAGCCAATAGTTCAGGTATGGAAAGACCTGAATACCCTGAAGCCTCGGGTGAGCCGCTACTACCGCCATTACCTTGGTGAACACTCGGGGGGGGGGGGCTGTGTTGAGACCAAAGGGAAGAGCTCGAAATGATAATGATTGGCTCCCAGTCGGAAGCAAAGGAACCTCCAGGAGCGCCTGTCCATCTTGATGTGATAGTATGCGTCCTGGAGATCGATTGAGCATATCCAGTCTCTGGCCTTCAGACAGGGCAGGATAGATTGAATTGTGATAATCTGGAATTTTGTCTTGGTTACAGACAGGTTCAGTTTGCACAGATCCAAGATTGGTCTGAGGTCCCCAGTCTTTTTCTGCACTAAAAAGAACCTGGAATAAACTCCAGATCCAGACTGGTCCAGGGGGACCGGTGGATGACTCTTTTCCTTAGCAGTGAATCTATTTGTACTGCTGCCTCCTCTCGCTGCATAGGTGGGACGTCCTGGAGGGCTTTGTTGGATGGGGAGGTTCCTGGAACGGAACAGAATATCCTCTGAATATGATGCACAACACCCATTGATCTGTTGCTATGGATTCACATGCTAAAGAGTGCAGCAACAAATGACCTCAGACTGACTCCAGAGAAGAACAGTTGGGCAACCCCTCAGGGCTGCTGCCCAGGTTTATCCGAGAAAGGTTCTCGGGACCCGAAATTTTTAGGATACCCTCTGCCTTCTAGGACAGCATCTGTCAAATCTCCCTCTGCGAGTCGTGAGCGTCCCAGGAAAATGCGTGAGACTTGCGGAACCACATCTTCTTTGGGCCTTGCTGGTTCCTTTAAAAAGATCTGTGAGGCCGAGATAAGCGGATCCCGATGGCAGACAGTGTCTTCCCGTCCTTCTCTCTCTGGACCAAAGTCTCTCTGACCACCTTCTCGAACAGGGAAGAACCATTGTAAGGGGCGTTGGTAAAAGACGCCTTGAAGGGCTCCGTAAATTGACGTAAGCGGTGCCGGGTGTGACACATGATGGCAACACCTGTCCCCGCCACCCGTGCGGCTCCCTCTGTGACGTGGAAGAACCAACGCACGGACATGTTGGCTACTGCTTTTAGGGTGGCCATTCATGCATCGAACGTCTTCCTGTCCTCTGCTGACATGGACCCTGGGGTTGACTCCATGATTTCCTTAAGATCTCTATGGAGTCGGATGACGTGCTCCATATAGTTCAGTGCCCTCACAGAGAAGGTTACTGAAGTATAAACTCGCTTCCCAAAGCGATCCAATGGTCTCGACTCTCAGTCAGGAGGGTGGACCATGGAGGTCTCCTGAGTGAGCTCCTTCTTTTGGTGGCCGCCCCCACCATTATAGCATCTACAGGGGACTCCTTGTGCCAATGAAGCTTGTCAGAGGGTGGACTCAAAACCATATCCGGCCACTTAGGGATTGGCTCTACAGTGTCTGGCTACTTCCAAGACCTTGATGTTATTAGTTCCACAAGTAGGTCAGCAGGAAGGGACACCCAAGAGGTAGATGGGCCCATGCCGAATGCCTCCAGAAACACGGACTCGTCAGAGGTTGACTTTAGGGCGGACCCCCCCAGAGGTGATGTTGGGGAGCCTTCCCCTTCATCCAAATCAGTGTCCTCCGTGAGGGAATCTGGTGGAGACTCCAAGTGCCTCCTTTTACATGTATGTTTGCAGGATGTCTGTCTGGGAAGGCCTTGCAAACAGGCTGTTCTGAAGGCGGAACTACTTGGGGCATTACGGGCATGGGCTGTCCCTGAGAGAGCAAGATGGCCAGAACCACACTCAGAGCCAGGGGGGGGTCTGGACGGATTCAGATGACAAGATAGTCTGAGGTCTCGACCCCGCGAGAGCCCTCTCCACCATGTCGAAAGAAGAAGGGGAATGTGCCTCCTGGGCAGAAAAGGCGGAAGCCGCTCCCCCTTGCCCTGACAGGGGAGTCAGAAACAAGATGCCAAGAGGGCTACTCCTTTCTGACAGACGAAGCAGAAAACACCCCCTCGAATCAGACCCCGAGGCTGCAGCTCCGAGAGCTAGGATCAGCCAAACTCAAAGCACCGGCCGGCATCGAGGTGCAGGGTCATCCTCGGATCCAACGACTGCGAAACCCCGGGTCGGATCGAAGGAGTAACAGGACGGAACAAGGGTTGGAAGGGAACCGCTCCGGAATGAGAAGGCTGCAGCCAGCCTGCGACAAGCGGTTGGGGAATCGCTTGCAAGGCCAGTTTTTCTTAACCTGATACGCTTCCCCGGACCTCTTGGCGGGAGTGTGAGTCCCAGAGGCCAGGGAAGATGACGGAGCAGCAGCCGCTGCTTTCCCAGCAGGGGAAGAGGGGACCACAGACCCAGAAGAAGAGGCCAACAGGCCCTTAAGGATCAATTTGTCCCACCTGTCCATAAGTGACCTGGGGTTAAACCCAGAGCAAATAGGACAGGGGGACTGCAGGTGTTCAGCCTTCAAGTAGACCACGCACAGAGTGTGGCCATCAAGCTTATGGACACATCCTGGGCACTTTCTGAAACCAGGCTTTGTGGCATCTGCCATCCCTTCAGCCACCCCAGACACACACACTCAAGAGAGAAAGAGAAGGAGAATGGGAAATTAAAGGAAAGCCTACTCTTTTTTTTTTTTTTTTTTGTAAACTAACTAAATGAAGAATCCGGGGGAGGTACAGAAAAGTTCAAGAGAAAGGAAAGGTCAAGAGGAAGCTAAAATAGAAAAATATACACTTACAAACACTGAAACAACACACTGGAGCTCAGACCACACTTGTTCACTCTCAGGCGGCAAACATGATCTGAGGGGAGAAGGGAGACAGGGGGGCATTATGGGTAAGGGGAGGAGCATGGAGCTCGGAGTCATAGCTGGAAAATGAGGCCATGTCGGATCTGATGCAGATCCGAAGACCCACAGGTTGAAGATCAAATGAAGTAAACTACTTCAGATAAAGAGATTCAAGCCAAATTGAAAATAAATACAAAACACGCATTACGCCAACTCAAGAGAAGACTAAACTCATGAATGGACTTTGGTTAAAACATTTTGAAGCAATGATGATGACCCGCCTTTGGTTAAAACATTTTGAAGCAATGATGATGACCCGCCTTTTTTTTTTTTTTGTAATATAAATCCAGTTCTGGCCACACATCTTGGAACATGTTCAGATCCAAATCTTTTACATCTTAAGACTGTAGCAACTTTTTAACAGGCAGCCAAGGATGTGCCAAATGTAAATATGCAGTCTCACAATACACACAAGCATCAGTGAAAAACAGCACAACCAGTTGAAACATTCCTAAAATATATATATATGTATAAATACGCACCTTTCTTCATCATCTTCTTCCTCATCTGAATCTTTATCAGATTCCTCTATTTTTTTATTAATTACTTTCTCTGCCCTTTGCTTAGGGATCATTTTTCTTACTGGTGTACTAGTCTCCCTTTCCTTTTCTTCTACTATTTCATTTTCTCTGTTACTTTCCTCCATTACTTTATCTTCCATTTGGGGTCCCTTTCCTTCTTTTTTAGCTGACACTTGATCTCGAAACTTTCTCCGTCGTCCCTGTAAATGAAAAATCTATGTCAATGTTTGATAAATAAAACCCCTTCCTTTCTTCCATTACTTGTCAGACTCCCTGATTTCATTAGTTTGTTGCAAGCAATAAGTGGCCTTTGGCAACTTCACTTGTGCTGCAAAGTTAATGTTACAATGCAGGGAAAAAAAAAAGTTAACTCATGTCTCAAGTTTTTAAATGTCCCCATCTATGATAATTGTAGAGTTAACATTTGCACAGATAAAAATCTCAAATCTCAAATTGTCAGGACTATGTTTAGTATCTGTGCATACAAAACTGATCCTGGCACATGATTTAACTATGAAAACAGAATATGGCTCTTCATACTTTGTTTAGAATAATGTACCAATAGTTGCCCAAAATACTAACTTCAAAATGGACAATAACCTCCTTTGTTTGTGTGCATAATAAAATTTTAGATTTAAAATTAAAATTAGATTCAGGGACTCAATGTCAGCAGTATTACTGTAACACGGACTCCACATCTGGCCAGCTCTGTTGTGGTACAAGGATAAAGCTCCATGACACAGGCAACGAGAGTCTAAGTAGCATTTCTAGGTCCTGCTGCAAATGGCATGTGCATGAAGAGCTTTATGGGCTTATCTCTCTTCTGGTAAAAGGGATCAGGCCATACCACTCAAATTTCCATATTTTTGCAGAATGTCAAGATTTTTGCTTCATATTTTTGGTCTGTTTCTCAAAGTTACTAATGACATACATTTAAGTTTCAGACTTTATATGATGCAGAAAATTGTTACTCTAACAAATTTCTAAGTTTATAAGAGCAACATTTAAAATTTATCCCTGATTTGCCATCACATTGTTTTTGGCAATGTCCAGATTTCTTGCACTTGGAAGTTGAGAGGATATAAATGGGGCACGTCTGGACACTCAATCCCACTGCAGAACTCCCCAAAGAAAACAGGTACTACAATGGGAATACTGGCTTCAAGGGGAAGGGCGGTCTTGAAGGGTTACATACCCTGCAAGAGTGACAGACAACCTTTGGGATGGTCACAGGCATGTGCAGAGAGGTTAAGGCCTTAAAAATAAAACTAGCCTATGATGGGTTACTGCCGCACTCTCCATTGCTTAGTTCTTTCCTGCTGTTGAAGGAATGTGATGGTTGAGATAGCAGAAAGGGGTGACGTTTGATGGTCTCAGAGAATAAGAGAGAAAAAAAAAAAAACTGACCTCAGATGTTCAGCTCTTTCCATTAGCTATTTTACAGCGAGTGTAAACTATACGGATTTACTCCCAAAAGTTAAAAGCAAATGCTACTGTGTTTAAAGGCTGTAAAAAGCTACCGCATTTTCTCACAAAACAGGGAGATTCAGGCATCTTGGGGGGAGGATTAACAAAACATATTGCATCATACATAAGTGTCAGTGTTGTTTGCAGTCTGTTAAAAGGTTTTAAAGCTATAAAACTGAACAAGAAAAAATGTTCCCTTGTCTTAAACTAATCTTAAAGAAAAAGCTTGAAAAAAATACAATGTAAAAACTATTAAACAATTACTAAATCTTAAACCGCAAGCATCATGCTGATGAAATACCATCAGCCTCTCATACACACACACATTTTATATATATATATATATATATATATATATATATATATATATATATATATATATATATATATATATATATACATACATACATACACACACACACACACACACACACATACATGAAATACTGAAATGTTGAATTTCAGTATTTCGAGACGGTATAGTCGAAATTCCACATACCCAAAAACCCACAACCGCGAAAACCAAAATTGCGACCACACACACACACACACACACACACACACACACACACACACACACACACACACACACAGACTGAGGATAAAGTCTTTCCCTCCTGCTCGCTGCAAGTTTAGATGTCTTTGACGGAGGGCCCAAACAGTGTTCATCAGTCGAAAGCAGCATTAGTTAACGGCGCCTTGAAGTCTTCCACAATCCCACAAAGGCGAGGCCCGGTATGATGCCTAAAAGCAATACCCATACCTGCAGCTCAAGAGGTGGCTTCTACCTCGTTCAAGATCAACCTAATCGAGGAGTTAGCTAGGGAAGTCATAAGACAACTTCAGAAAGACTAACTTAAGACTCTGGAGGCAGTAACTCGGAAAGAGAAATGGAGAGTTTGGATACCAAATCCCTTTGCAGCCCGGTAAAGTGGGCCATGTAGTTTGTTGTCCTCAGTCCGAACATAGCAGATGCAAAACGCACTTCCCAAAGATGTCAATAGCCCGAGACTTCCTGTTTAGAGGATGGACCATGCAGTTCTATTCAGCAAGCTCCTTTTTGGTGGCTGTGGCCACCACAATGGCATCAACGGGAACGCCTTTGCTCCAAAAGGTCTTATCTTTAGGAGGACTCAGAAATGTATCTGCTTTCTTTGGAACAGATTTTATTGCGTTCAGCTCCTTCCATGCCCTGCTGGAAATAAGCTAGACAAGATCATAAGCAGCCTGAAGGAACACAGATTCCTCTGAAGATGAGGAGGGGGAAGAGCAACCACCTCGTTCTTTAAGAATCTCGAGGATGTCCCCAAAGGACACCTCCTCAAATGGAAGTCTGGGGAACCTGTTCCCCTCCTTGAAATCCATGTTCTCAGTGAGGGACTCTCGAGGGGAGTCCAAGTGCCTCCTCTCTTGCACGTCCTCTTCCAGGGAGGTTCCTCCACAGCAGGCTCTGGGGAGGACTTGGGAGAGGAAGGGACACCAAATGGGATCATACCCATCTGAAGGTGCTCACGGGAGGGCTGACCCTGGTAGGATGATGAGTTCTCGCCACCCGAACAAGGCTGGGTGGGATCCAGAGATGGTCCTCTCCATCGCCTGGAAAGCCAACGGACTGGAAGAAGCCCCCTTCCCCACCAGCCACAGCTGACTGGGATGGAAGGGGGGACCCCGACACAGCACTGACATCCCCATGATATCAGCCCCAAGCTGTCTAAAGCAGAAGCCCTAAAGGGACAAACTGGACCGAAAACTCCAGCCTGGACCCAACTCTCCACTGACTCTCAATGACATGGTGAGGCCGAGGCATCATCAGCTAAGAGGGCAGTAGAGATGAAACTGCCAGGGAACCAGATAGGGAAAGGAAGCAATACCAGACACAACTGGCCTCTCCCTAGGGATGCTCTGATCCTGGGGAACCAAACCCAGATGGGTCAGTCAAGCAGAGAGGAGTTCTGTGGATGGCGAAGGTCCCCTGGGAAAAAGGCCTGGGGATGGCAACAAGCCCAGCTCGATTTTGGCCTTGAGAAAGCTCCTCATCTTCCTATCCTTGTCTAATGGGAGCAGATTCCTGGTGGAACTGAAGGATATGGAGGAATGGCACGACCTAGCTGATGGCCTACAGTCTCCTGAAGGAGACATGCTTGACATCCTTTGATCCGATCTCCTGAGAGTGGATGGGGAGTCTTCAATAATAATAGGATCTGACAAAACCATCAGATCCGAAGACTTGGACAGAACTGCTGTCAGATCGATGGAGGGATCGGATCTGAGGACCGCTGAGGCTTAGAGGACTCTGATCCAACAAAGGGAGTCGAGGCTCACGGAGACGAAGAGCCCAGATCCGAAGCAGTAGAGGCCTGACTCGGATCAGGGGGAACTGCAATCCGAGAACCTCGGCTTTTTGGCAGGGATTGAAGAGGACTTTCTCTTGGGATTCGACAGAGGCCTAGAAGGGGGCAAACAAAACCAGGGGTCACCCTCTGACAAGCCCTTTAAGCAAAAGCTTATTTCTATGATGCAGGAGAGCCCTAGGGTTGAATCCAGTGCAGACATCACACTAAATCTCCAGATGAGGCTCTCCTAGGCAGTAGACACACTCCTCGTGCGTGTCGTTATGGGGTAACTTCCGACAGCACAAGGAGCATCACTTGAGCCCAGTGGGTTTTCAGACATACCTGCACACCACTCACACACACTGTCCAACCGGCACACAACACGCACACTCCAACCGGCACACAACACTCACACTCCAACCGGCACACAACACGCACACTCCAACCGGCACACAACACGCACACTCCAACCGGCACACAACACGCACACTCCAACCGGCACACAACACACAGAAGGGATAGAAGAAACTACGACCAGGGGGACAGAGCAGGAACCTGGGCAGGACCTATGAAAAATTACCCAAAAACAACTACCAGGAGGTGATGAAAACCACTTAGAAGAAAAGCGGTAGGAAACTACATAGACCTCAAAAAAATTAAGAAAAAAGGACACTTATCTGTAAAAGATGAGCAAAAGCTTCAGGAAGCACGTCTTTTTGGAAATTGTGACAAACGAGATCTGAATGTTGTAGGTAGCAAGAGATCTTGGGGAAAAAGATGAGCTTGAGCCAAGGAGCTGCCTTTTTTAGTGCCGGCTCGGATCCTACTCCCATCCGTGATCAATAATGACACAGACAGCACCAGATTCACAAATTTTCCCTATGTGCTCTGTCCTCCAGTTCTATTATTTTCTGAAACCTCTATTCTTGTTCAGTCTCATATTCAGCCAGCCTTTTCTCCATTTCGACCTCTGAGTTTTGCACTTTTATCACCTAATCTGAATATCTATTTATTGCTTCTTTAATTTTTCCAACCTTTTATTGTTGGAGTTGATATACACTCAATCAGTACTTTATTTTAGTCAGGTCTGTGTGCAGTTGCCTTGTATATTCCTGTAGGTTACTGGACGTCATGCCTGGAGCTTGCCCTGCTTTTTGTTGGAACAGCTACAGTAGTTTTCTCCGCGAGTTTTTTCATTGCTTTTTGTAGCCGATTTTCATCCAGATCCTCTGTATTTCTTTCTTCCTGGCATCCAGGCAGTGCACTCACTAGCCAGTTACTGAAACTTATCCAGAAATCTAGGATCACTGGCCTTCTCTGTTTAGTTTATGTTTTCACACTGGGAGAGCTAGAAGTAAGCTGTTATTCAATGTGCAGCCATCTTGGAAGTCATCATACCCAGGCATTCTGGCAGGTTACCTCAAGAATATCTCTCAGCATTGCTTCCATCATCAACCCTTTGGAGTACAACACTGTAGAGGCTGACTTAAGGTGACAGGTTACATCTATGGGTGTCTATGGAGAATCTAGAGATGGGCAGGAATGGAAGCTGGGAGAGTAGTCAAAGATTGCTGAGATGGGATGGAGACGAATTAAGTGAAATGAATAAGCCAACTGGGTAATGTATAGTAGCCGCTGGATAAAGCCCTTGGTGGGAAGCAAGGGAGGGTGACAGAGGTGCCCCTTCGCTTTATATTCAGTATGTCACACTGACAACTGCAGTTTAGGAAATAACCTATGTGGAAATGGAAGAAAGTTACGAAGTTAGGTGGGATGGCTGGACTTTTGACTGACAATTCCAACAACTCTGTGATGATACTGCAGCAGTAATCCTATCCTTAAAATGAACACTTGTTTAAAGGAATCCTGTCATGTTCTCTCCTTACACATTCATACTCCATTCACATCTTTAGTTTAACTTACTGAATACTATAACTCTTCTTAAAAACTAAAAGCTGCTTACAACATTAGTTTACTGGAAGCCGTGGGTTCAAGCACTCCAAGCTGGTGCAATCCTTAAACTCTGGCACTATGCAAAACACAAGTGCTCATCTCGAGTCATGTAGAAAAAAAAAAAAGTTTTTTACACTTTTTTTTTCTTTTTTTTAATTTTTCCTAATAACTTTGCTCACCCCACCCCCACCACTGGATCACCATACATCCCCACATGCCCCATTCATTCCTGCTTGCCTGCTTCAGACACAAACACACCAGCAGTGACTAGTGAGAACTGGTGACAACCACATCTGCAAGATGACAAAAAATTTCTGATGTGCCCAACAATCTCCAACCTGTTAGGCAACAGATACTATGTAGCACCAGACGTACACTCTACATATGCATTATCACATCATTACTGCACAGCTGAAAGCCATACACTCTCTGATCAGGCTTGTGTTAGTGAGCCCATGTATGTTGCATATCAGTACCAAGTCTTTCCTGTAGGAGATACTCCTGCAGTGTGACTCAAACTCCCTCCCCCAGAGATGGGCAAGATGACCTATATGCTGTTCATCCCCAGTACACATATCTGACTCATCTTGTGGTACAGTCAGGGCTCCATCCCACTACACCATGAAACTGTCTCAAAGAAGAGTATTTTCTGTCTGTTCAAGTGACACTAAGATAATTGCTTGAAACAGCAAGGAATCTTCCCGACAATTTAGTTGGGCTTTGCTATTATCAAGCCCATCAGTATTTTAACAGGTACACAGCTTGAAACAAACCAGCTGTCCCCCTCCTAAGAGCCCTGCACAGAACTTTTTTTTGCTAGTTTGAAGAGTTCTCTGACCACAGCTTTGATTACCAGCAGACAGAAGTAATTAGTGCAACACACACAAGAATGCTGTTGGAGCTAAAAGTCTAATGTCAATTTTTAATTAGTAGGTGTTGGATAAATTGAAGGTTTTGCATTAATGTACTGGAAAGGTTTGTTTGGCTACATACCCAACTGGCAACTCATAAAGTATTTTATTAATCCGGGAACGCTAAATGATCACGTCTGTAGCTGCTGAAATCAAGAAACAGGCCCCCAAAAAATCATGTCAATTAAGAAAGCAGAAAACAGGACCTATTTGTATGACAATATTTGCCAACACAAAAGTGCAAAAACAAGGCCTTGATCATCAACAGACAGCATAGGAAAATGACATGGTAAGCAACACCTGCTGCACTACATATAATGCAACCAGGATGGAAAGCAGCTCATGAAAGGAAGATCTTTTTCTGTAAAAGTTGGGAAAAGTTACAATGACAGCAAATGACTGGCCAGAGAACTTGCCAATGGTTTAATGACAGTGTATTAGCAAAGAGACCGTCACAAACAGAAAAATAAATCCACCTACAAATGCTGTACAATGAAACACTCCAGTGAAAATTGTGGTTCTTGAGCAGTTATCTTTATGGTAGCCAAAGAGAACAATCCCAGTTAAACAGCTACCACAAGCAAAAAGCAAACAGATAATGCTCACATTTTATTGCTGTTTAAGTTTCACATATTCACAATAACTGAGACTATTATAAGCTAGAATCCCTTTCAGTTTATGTTACTAAAACAACAAACTGATTACCATGCTGAGTGTTTAGCAGATAACCCCCCCGCCCAACCAAAAAAAAACACCTACATAATGAGCACACTACAAGTTACAGCTACAGCTACATATACAGCTGGATGACCCTCATCCTCAATACAGGACCTTGCCCAGCGACTCCACTGCCTGCACCAACTTGGCCCATTTGTTTGGGGGTTGGAGAGAGAATTCTCACCCCTGACCTGAAGTCTTAACTTGCCCTCCTTTCCATGGCAAGAGATGGGTGGTAGGGATCAGGACATCTTTTTGGTCCTGTAGGACTGCCTATCCTCCTCCAACAGCAGCTAATCTGAGCACAGTTACTTCTGTATCAGAAAGGGAAGTGTGCCTTTGCAAGCAGAGTTCATTTCTGCACACAAGTGTGAATACACAATACAGGCTTGGTATGCTTGGACGTCATTGAAAATATCACTTACTGCTCCCACTATGTACCACACCTGTCGGGAGACAGAAAGTACAGTTGTGTACACTTACCATAAATGTAGATGTTAGAGTGTATTCATTGTTGCAGTCATCACACTTGGGTTATCTGCCTGCAGGTAGCCCTCAGTCGGCCCGAATACCAGAGACTTAGTATTTCTGCATTGGTTGCTGTCGCTCCAGGACTGACGTCGTCAGGGGTATAAAAACAGGCAGCCAACGCCATTACATCAGTTTTTCTTGCCCCAAATGTCAGGAGCCCCCCATTAGGGAGCGAAGTTATGGTGGAAAAAAACACCACCAGTAAAAAGTAAATACCAATGGCCCTGTAAGGGGTGAGTAAAAGTGATAGAGAAGGAAGGAGAGAGAGAGATACAAGGGGGCTGGAGGGTGGGAAACCAAGACTGCAACAGTGAATACACTCGAACATCTACATTTATGGTAAGTGTACACAACTGTACTATGTTCTTCGTGTTTCACTGTTGCAGTCATCACACTTGGGTTGATTCCCAAAGATGAAGAATGGGTGGAGGCAGTCAAAAAGAGTTGGGGCTGGCTAGTATGCCCTGCAGGACTGCTGTTGCAAAACCCGCCCTGGATTTGGAAAAGATAGGCAGGTGGTAATGCTTGGTGAAGGTGTAAACAGAACTCCAGGTAGCAGCTTCTAGAATGTCCCTGGTAGGGACTCCCCTGAGGAATGCTGTAGAGGTAAAAGTTGCCCTAGTGGAATCTGTTCTGACCCCCTAAGGAGTTGGTTTCCCGTGGTGTTTGTAGCTGAAATGGATACAGTGTGCTATCCATTTGGAAACTGTTTGTTTTGATATGGCCTTGCCCTCTGACCCTGGTGCAAAACTGACTAGTAACTGGTCAGATTTCCTGAAGAGCTTAGTCCTATCAAGGTAGAAACTGAGTTGTCTGTGCACGTCTAAAGAGTGCAGGATCCTTTCCCCTTTATTTTGAGGATTAGGGAAGAAGGTTGGCAAATGGATAGATTGGTTGAGAGCTATACTGAACACCACTTTAGGCATAAAAGTAGGGTTAGTCCTGAGGGAGACCCTATCATCATGAAAAATAATGAAGGGTTCCACAGCCATAAGTGCTTGTAGCTCAGACACTCTTTTAGCTGAAGTGATGGGTAGAAGCAAGGCTGTTTTCCAAGAGAGGAATTTTAACTCTGCTGATGCTGCAGGCTCAAAGGGGGGTAGTGTGAGCTTTTTCAGTACAAAGTTAAGGTCCCATGCAGGGATGGGGGCTCTTGTTGGTAATGTTAAGTTGTTGGCCCCTCTCAAAAAATGTTTGATGAGAGGGTGAGAAAAGAGAGGTGGCTCAGTGTTGTAATGAGCTGAGATGGCAGAGTCATGGATCTTAACGGAAGAGAAGGATAGGCCTCTGTGGAGTAGATCTGCTAGGTAATCCACGATTAGGGGTAAGGAGGGCAGTGCTGTGTCCGCTCCTTTAGAATGAATCCAGGAATACCTTTTTCACTTATAAGCATAGGATTTCGTTGTACTGGGTCTTCTGGCTTCAAGAATGACGTCCAACACCTGCTTGCTTAGGCTGGGGGAGAATTCAAGGAATAAGCCAGGCTGCAAGGTTCCGGTTTTGCAGCTGCGGATGCAAGATCTGACCCTTCTGCTGAGTGAGGAGGGTTGAGATCTGGGGTACGTACCCATGGTGGCACCGGTGACAGGCTGCAGAGTAGTGGGTACCAGTGCTGGTGTGGCCAGTCTTGCACAATCAGGATTGCCCTTGGTCTGTCCTGTCTTATCTTGAGTAATATTCTTGTAAGAAGAGGCAAAGGGGGAAATGCAAAGACTGAGAGGTTTACCCACTGGAAGGACATAGCATCCGCTTTCCAGGCCCTGCAGTGAGGTGTCCTGGTGCAGAATTTGCTGAGCTGGTGATTGTAGGGAGAGGCAAAAAGGTCCACCTCCAGGGTCCCCCATTTCTGGGTTAGAAGGTTGAAAGTGCTGGGGTCTAATTGCCAATCGTGTGGGTCTAGGAGATTTAAGTCTGCCAGAGAGTTTTGTTTGCCCGGCAGGAATTGAGCTTGCAGATGAATCTGCATGTCCAAGGCCATGTTCCACAGGGTCATGTCCAGCCTGCAGAGTGGGTAAGAGTGGGTTCCCCCCTGCTTGTTGATGTAACACATAACTGTGGTGTTGTCTGTTTTTATTAGCAAGGGTCCTGTTGAGAGTAGTGATCTGAAAGCTGTTAGAGAATGCTGAACAGCTAGCATCTCTTTTTGTCTGATGTGCAGATGAATTTGACTTGGGCTCCAGTGGCCCTGAATGCACCTGTCATCCAGATGTTCCCCCCAGGCATAGTCTGATGAGTCTGTGGTTAAGGTCTGGACGGCATGGGGTTGAGTAAAGGGAAGTCCCTTGTTGTGGTTGCATGGTACTGCCCACCAAAGAAACTCTGCCCTTAGACAAGGAATGATAGGTATGATGGTATCCAGGTCCTGAGAATGTTGGCACCAAAGACTTAAGTACCACTGAAGTTTCCTCATATGCAGTCTGGCATATGGAATTAGTAGAATGCAAGACACCATGAACCCTAGAGCCTGCAGGATTTTTCTTGCGGATAGCTGGGTTCTGGTGTCCATTTGAGTGAAGTAGCCTGTTAGACAGGGTTGTTTTTCTGGAGTAAGGAATGCCGTCTGGGATGCTGTGTCCAAGCTTGCTCCCAGGAATACAATCTTTTGACTGGGGGCTAGTTTTGATTTCTTTTCGTTGATAGTGTACCCCAGGAAGGTTAGAAGGTGCTGCAACAGCTTTTCCTGACTGTCTGCCTGAATCAGACAATTGTCCAAGTAAGGGTATATTTGAATCTTTCTCTGTCTGCAATAGGCAATAGCTGGAGCCAGGCACTCTGAGAAGACTCTGGGAGCAGTGGATAAGCCAAGAGGAAGAGCAGAGAAATTATAATGCATAGATCCTGCCCTGAAACGTAGATATTTTCTGCATGAGTCCCTGATAGGGATGTCCAGATAGGCTTCATTTAGGTCTAGGATGGCTAACCAGGCATCTTTGGACAGCATAGGAAGAAGCTGCTGAAGGGTGAGCATTCTGAATTTTGGTACCACCAGGAAGGTGTTTAGAATGGAAAGATCTAGGATTGGGTGCAAAGTACCCTCCTTTCTGGGTACCAGGTAAATTCTGGAAGAAAACCCTTGACTTATCTGTTCTGCAGGAACAGGTTGAATTGCCCTTATGGAGAGCAGGGGATGAACTTGGTTTTGAGCCTCTGCCCACTGGCTTGGAGGAAGATCAGGAAATCCTTTTGGGGGTGGCAGTGTGTGGAAATAAAATTTGTACCCCTGGGATACAAAGTTGAGGACCCACCAGTCTTTGGTGGAGGTCCATTTTTTTGCCAGGTGGGCAAATTTTCCTCCTATGGGCACGACCAACTGGGAAGAGGTGAGGAGTGGAGTTGAGAAGTCATTGTGAATTCTTTCCATAAGGGGGTGGCTCAGCATTCCCTGTTTTAGAAGTGGAGGTACTCCATTGCTTAGATCTCTGCATACCCTGAGACTAATCTGGGGGGGGGGGTCTGTTACCCCAGGGTCTAGTTTGAGATGGCCTTAAGGGGGCTGGAAAGGACCAATTTTTCGAGGGGCAATGCCTACTGAATCTAGGAGGCTGCACTTGCAAAAAATCTTTGACTGTCTGCATAGACTTAGCTTTTTCTTCCATCTTTTTTTAGAACCTCTTCTGCTTTGGTGCCAAACAGATTGTCCTCATTCAAAGGAGGGTTTAGTAATTTTGATTTGACATGGTCTGCTCCTCAAGCCAAGCATGCCTTCTCAGTACACAACCAGTAACTGTTGCCCTGCAAGATGCTTCTAGGGCGTCAACCCCACATTGCAAGGTATGCTTGCTGACTTGGCTTGCAGAATGCATAAGCTCCCGTAATTCTTTATATTCTGTACAGTCTGTAAAAGTAGATCATTTTTGCTTAATAAGTTCCATAATATGTTGCTGGTATTTCAGCATGTGAAACTGGCAATTCAATGCCCTAATGGCAAGAGTTGCAGAGATGTATACTTTTTTACCTCATCGGTCTAAAGCTCGGGAGTCCCTGTCCGAAGGGGTGGGATTCTTAGCTGTAGTTGCTTTTATACCTTTAGGCCCATGGGAAATTACCTCTGGTCAGCAGTAGGATTTTTGAAAAGAAATTTGAGAGAGTCAGGGACTCTGCAGTACCTGTCTGGTTTCCTTGGAGCAGGGGGTAAAGTATCAGGAGTTAGAATGGATTCCATAAAGACATCATCCACAACATCCAAAACAGGAGGGATAGCTAAACGTCTATGTTGTGGCAAATCTAAAAATTCTGAGTCTCTTTTTGGACTGAAGATAATCCTGTAATTCCCAGTGGAAATGCCCTCTTAGAGTATATGTAGGGTTTCACCAAAAGAAAAATCCTCTGGAGGGGAAGCAGAGGGAATGGATTCCTCTGCATCTGAATCCTCATAAGCAGATAAAGGCATGTCTTCATATTCAGAAACCTCAGAGTCGTTGGACTCTTGGTCAGATAAAGCTGCTGGGGACAGGTCTCTTTTGCTCTTCGCAGTGGAAGGCTGGCTTGCCCTAATCAGCATGATCAGGTTTTCTGCCATTTTAAGCATTTGAGATTGTGGCAAGGAAGCAGGTTATTGAGGTTGGGTTGTCTGTTTTTAGGCGTAGCTCACACTCTAGGCCTTAGAATCTCAGTAGTTTTAGACAGAACTGAAGACGCGAAAGAAGTTGTTGGTTTGTGTCGAATATCGATAATGCAAAGAACTTCCTCGGAAGCCGGTGCCTGCACAGCAGCTTTGGACCCATCCAAGGTAGAGACATCCGCAGGCATACCGAACGGGCCTCAGTAGTGGCCTGTGAATCTATTGAAACGAACATCAGGGGCTGCGAAAGCACCTCACTGAGTACCGGCGAACTGGCAACCAGCTTAATGGAAGCGTTGTCGGCAGTTTTGGACCTGTGCGGTCTGTCTCTGTCTTTATCCTTAAGTTTTTTTTGGAAGATCGGTAGTCAGATGGCTTACCGAAGACATTTCAAAATACGGAGATCAAGAGCGAAAGTATTTAGTGACAAAAAGGGCCAGAGGGCGAATAGTTCAGGAGTTGAACAAAGCACAAAACCGACAGCAAGCTGCGTCGTGGTCTGGGCCTAAACAAGTGACGCAGTACGAATGTAAATCTTCTTGTGGTATTTCCACAGGAAAGACTATTGTTAACTTTTTCTAACATCGGTTAGAGCAAGAAAAAGGGATCCTAAACAGGGTACTTAGCTTTAGAAGACTTCAGGATGATTCAATTTAGAAACGAAAACTCAGACAATGGCCGATCGGCATAAGTGCGAACTGCTTCTGGCTGCTCGGCAAGAAAGGCTGATGTAATGGCGTTGGCTGCCTGTTTATACCCCTGATGACAGTCATGGAGCGACAGCAACCGACGCAGAAATACTAGGTCTCTGGTATTAGGGCCGACTGAGGGCTACCTGCAGGCAGATAACCCAAGTGTGACGACTGCAACAGTGAAACACGAAGAACATCTGCCTCAGACCCACCCAGGAGTCGGTGAGTCAACAAACGTATGTTCACTCCCATCCTCTCCGGTTAGCTGCTACTGGAACCACAACCATCAACACTTCACATGCACTGTAGTCACAGCTAGATGACATTTCTAGCAGCCAAATGACAAAGCTTTGAACCGCTTGAAGTTGCACTGCAAGGAGGAAAGATGACGAGATTTTCATAACAGTAATTATTTTTACAATTTAAAACAAAAACCCAACCAGGATAAAACTAATAACATACAACGAAACAAAGACCAGAAAACGAACTAGAAACTCCACTTTAATGCTGGTAAAAAGAAAAAAGAAAAAAAAAAAAAAAAAAAAAAAAAAAAAAAAAAATCGCAATAACTAAGCGCTTTCGCCAAAATGTATTGGCTTCATCAGAGTTAATGGGATAACTAAATAAACACAGTTAAATACAAAGACTCATTAATTTGTTAACCAATCAACATTCCCCACTCATTAAAACATAAACAAGTAAAAACAATGCTAATACTGAACCTTAAATGTGAATATAAACATTGTTTAAATCACCACAATTTTTGCTTAATATACATAAAAATCTGCTAAAAACGACAATGAGTTGATTGCACTTGTCTATTTGTATACCATAGTGCATCACTGTAGTATACAAATTGGGATTTATTTCCTTTCTACCAACATTAAAGTGGAGTTTCTAGGTTTTTTTTTTTTGGTCTTTCATTTTGTGTGTTATTTTTACTATTACTTTTCCTTTATCTGACAAACTGTTATTTAGCACAGTTCATGCATTCAGCAGCATTTAAAAGGTTTCCATATGGTTTCACTTTAACTTACACTAATTTGACGATCTGGACACCATACACTGCTAGGGTTAATGGACATGGGAAGATCTTCAGAGTTAATAAATTCAGCACTTTTAAGTAGTTTTTTAAACTATTTACACTTCTGAACAAAAAAATTTAATAGTCTACAATATCAAAACTACTCTGGCTTTACAACAAAGCTCAATTCTCCTTTTTAGTAAATACAACAAGTACATATGCAGTCCGTGGACTTGAGAATTCTTTTTTTCCTTTTTCAGCAGGCATTTTAATAAATAAGCAATTTGGTGGGATATGGATTTTAAAGTGGTGTTTTCTGCTCATCATTTCATCTATTGGTATGTTAGATCTCAACCTGAAGCATGCCAACACACACATACTATTAGCATCTTTATATATATATATATATATATATATATATATATATATATATATATATATATCTGCACTCAACTGATAATTAGGCACATACATCTTTGTCCTGAATTGTGAGTGTAAGTAACTAATCACAATGAAAAACCATTCCCATCATACAGCATAATACAAAAATCTGGCCTATGTGGTACGACAGTGTCATCCAACCAAAGTGTGCTCTTTAATGGAGAGAGAATAAATTGCCAGTTGCATTTCACATATTCACAATAACGGAGACTGTATGAAGCTGGAATGCCTTTCAGCTTATGTTACTAAAATAAACTGATTACCATGCGGAGTACTTTAGCAATTAAACCCAACCCCCAAACAAAGTGCTGTGCATGTGGGAGTGAAGCAACCCTGACCTACAGCATAGCTTGCATTTCACTTACATAAACGAAAATGACATTCCCAAACCACTGAACTAACAACTTACTCTCTTTGGCCGTACTTCAATTTCTTTCTCACTTTCAGTTTCTGAGTCTTTGCTGTTTGCCTCAAAAGTTAAAGTTTTGGAAAGTGGTTCATCTACAGCGTAATCTTTGGTGTCTACTGCATCTTCTTCTTCCCCTTCCTCTTCTATAGAGTCAGTCTCTTTTTCCTCCTCGTCCTCAACAATAGTTGCTTTCAAAGCATCAGATTCTTCAGTTTCTTCCTCATCTTCCTCCTCTTCTTCAGGCAATGAAGTCTGCTCTTGCCTTACTGCTGTTTCCTTCTCCTCCTCCTCTTCCTCCTCCTCTTCATCCTCCAGTGTTTCACTGTCAGTAAGCTGTTCTTCTTTAGGATTATTATGGTGAACTGTTCTGAACTGAATGCCAGCAGAAAGACAGTATTCTTCAAAGCCATAAAGATACCTAAACGTGAAAACACAAAATTACATTACTTTAGTGATTAATTCATCCGCAGCTACCCAGAATCAAATAAATTAAGAAGACGGATTAAAGGCCTTTAGCAGAACAGCAAGTATTTTCTAAAGCAAAATTTCATGCATGCACGCAGAAACAAACCAATCTTAAAGAGAAATAAGTACAGAGACAGAAAAAAATCAATAATGCAAGAAACTATCAAAAACACATGAAAATGGTGCATTCATCAAAACAAGATGATAGGCTCTGAGCAACATAACCATAAGAAGTCATACAACCTTTTAACAAAAATTGTACAGTGACAGATCCATGCAATCTCAACTTTTTAATAAAATTGTTGTAACAGATTTCAAT
>NC_056737.1:767685933-767852382 GCF_019279795.1 Protopterus annectens | reverse complement strand
AAAAAAACAGGTTTATTTCGAATGATCGAAAACAGTCTTACCAGAAAATCAAAAGGACGAGATAACTTTGCCAAAAACTTAATTTCATGAATATCCGAATCGCTGCAATTTTACTCCATGAAATGAACCACTTGGCCACCAACACATAAACGAAAGAAAATGAAACCCACCCAAATGGGGGGCTAAATATACCAACTCTGAGATTGCACTATAGTGGGGAAAAGAGCAAAGTTCACCATAGGTTCATAGGTAGGTACTAGGCTATCGGCCTGAGGGCCTACGTAAGCCTAGCCAACAAGGTTCCCTCGCTTATGCCACCCAAGAAAGTTATTTTCCTGTGCCACTGCACCATGGTGCTCAAATGGTTCATTTCCAGGAGTAAAACTGCAGTACTCTGGGTGTTCATGAAACTAAGTATTCGGCAAAGTCGTCTCATTGTTGGGGCGTTCACTGAAGAGGGTTTTTGATAATTACAGGTAGACCCATATATTATATAACATTTTTATAATGTGTTTATGTGTGAATGCTGAGTATAAAGAAAACAACCTAGGGAAAGAAAACTATAATAGAGGGTAATCAAACTACTGTGGCAGTGGCTGTTGAAAAGAAATCAGTTTAATAATACTGTTCAGACAGGAATTAATCTCCACCCTGTCATCTAGAAGCTAAAGGTGACAATTTGGAAGGGTTTGGATTTAGGGAGTTTGAAATGGATGAAAATGAGACAGCATGGAAGTACCTAACTTCTGTATCCAGTGCTGTCTATTTTTATCCATTCAAACATGTAGAATAGAATCCCAAGCTGTCAACTGAGTGGGATCAAAGAGGGACATTCCTGAAAATGGTGAAGCCAAAAGACAAATGCAATCTTGGATTATTCACCCAACTTAAGAGTGTGACACAAAGGTGTGTTCTGTTGCCCAAGTAGCTGTTGCACAAATCTCAACTGACAATCCTCTGTTGAAGGCTGAAGTAAAAACTGCTCTAGTCAAGCGTGACTTTGGTTTACTGGCTACGGGCAAGTTTTTCTTTAGTATACAAAGAATATACTGTCTGAAATCCATCTTGACAGGGTTACTTTAGATACTGCTTTCCCCAATTTTGATCTAGCAAAGGAAATAAATAAATCGTCATCTTTTCTGATATCTTTTTTTCTATGAATATAGAATTCAAGTTGTTTGTGAATGTCCAATAAATGTAGCAAGTATTCCCCTTTGTTGGAGAATCTTGGGAAGAAGACCGGGAGATGTACAGACTGGTTTAGCTTAGTATCAGATTCCACCTTAGGGATAAAGGATGCGTTATTTCTGAGGGAAACCCTGAACTTTTGGAAAGAGGAGATATGAGGATTTTCATGAAAGGGTTTGTAATTCTTAGACTTGTATGGCTGAAGTTACCACAGCTAGAAAAATAGATTTCAAAGACAGAAATTTCAAGTCCACCTTATTAACTCTGAGCATTTTTTGAAGCCTGAAGCTTCTGACATACTGAGCTGAAAAATATGACAGGTCAGCCGAAAAATATAGTATAAGTTTTAAGTACACTGATCATAGCACTACAAGAAAATAGGACTTTTTATAGAATTATCTATATAGAAATAAGAACTTGTTTTAACTACAAAAAGAGATGCAATAGGAGAAATCTAGTGAAAGTTAAGAAACTCTCACCAAGGGAGAGGAGTGTACTGCTGAACATAACTTTCATAAGTAGCAGTGAGCTCCTTGCACATCTGAACAATTCGAGCGGCAAACGAGATCCAAGTAACTAACTCAACCAAGGGGTACTATGGCTAGGGGAGGAGTCAGAGCTCGGGAACCGGTAAGTTCCAGATCAACACAGAGGTTCATAGGTTGGTACTAGGCTATCAGCCCTAGGGCTTATACAAGGCTAACCATAACAATTCCCTAGCTATTTCTTCTCACAATATTTACTTCCCTGGACCCCTGTCTTGCAGGACGACTGACGTGATTCTGGGTGAATTTCCTATATCTACCAACACAGGTTTGAATGGCCGAAAACAGTTTATCATGGTCAAAGACAACAGGGTTCTTGGAAAAACTTACTTTTTGTAAGCTGTCTTGATATTGTAAGAGGCAGCTGAATTCAAAATTGGAATACCAAGGCTTGTGTAAATCTGCTTCCAAACTGAGCCACTTTCAATCTAAGGGGGGAAAATACATTTTACTCAGAATAGCAACATCAAACAAAGTCACCATCAAGTAAAAAAAAAAAAAAAAAAAAAAGAGCAAGTTTCTTCTATTAACAATATATTACTTTAGAATACTCCCAAATAACTGACATGCACATTTACATTCATTCAGTCACTCATAAAAGAAAGAATATAAATTAAAAGTGCAGGTACATACTTAACAGAAGCACAACCACATATACACAGGATGGAGAATGTTAATGTACAGCAAACATCCAAACAAATCGTTCACAATTCTATCTTATTTACGAGTTGTGTGCAGAGCACAAAAATGAAGGTATTACTTGGCTTTCAGTCAACATTCTTTGAAGAAAATGAGCTGCATATGCATTGTCTTCTATATATTAAGACAGTATGGTACACTGTTCCATCACAAACATAAATTACTTAAAAACGTGTGACAAAGAGTGCTATAAAATGAACACTCACATTGTCAAAGCCTCCATGCTGATGCACAAGACGAAAAAGTTTGAAGAGGTCGAGATCCTTATAGCCTAGAACAGGTGGTTTGTTGATGGAAGTACCTAAAGCAATGAAAGAAAGTGTTTTATTCTACTTGTAAAACTTGGCAACTATTCTACGGCAAAAACTTACACAACATCAAGACCACAAAAATTTGACCAAAGGCAGTTTAAAGCCACAAATCCAGAATGCAGACAGGACAATAAAAATAAACAGCAGTTTTATATTCTACAAAAAGAAAAGGTACATCCTATACAATATATCTGTTAAAGTTTTTGACTGTAACGCAAATTAAAAAGTGGTCAAGCTGTCCATACAGCATACCTTGACTTCAACAAGACATCTGATACCACATCACATATATAAACAAGATAAACTAGCTAAATACACTCCAAATTGATCTTTATGTAGCTAGATGAATAGCTAACAGGTTGAAGGCCACAACCACTATGAAGATGGCAGGCATGTCTTCAGATAACATGAAAGTAACCAACTGGGTACCACAAGGTTCTGTGCTATGTCCTCTTCTATTTGGCATATACTTCTCTTCTATTAATCAAAAGTGGGAAATCCTAGTTAACCAAATTTGCCTGCGATTGTAAACTTGGACATTACATTTAAATCCCCTTCTGATATGCAGAAACTGCAAAGTGAACTTACAGTAAGTTAACAGCTGGTGCTCTGAAACAGGATAAAACTAAAGGCTAAAACATGCAATCCTTTTGTATTTGGCAAACAAACCCTCCTCCCAGCTTACAGTATAGAAAATATTGCACGCTAAACTGAAGAATTTATAAAAGACTTTGGAACATCAGTAGAGAACTCCTCCTTTGATCACTGAACTGCAGCAAGAAAGATGGCACTGGCTAAATACCCTTTATACCACTGATGTTGGAAGGGGAGGGAATCAGCCAGGTAAGAAGGACAAAGGTGAGAACTCTAGTATTCAGGCAGGCCTTCAAGCTTCTGCAGGGCAGGAATCTTAAGCACTGGTACTGCAACAGTGAACTATAAAGAACATGTCATCTTACCCAAACATCTATGTTTCTGGTCAAGTATGCTCACTAAACTATTCTACAGTGTTAAGGATTAACAGGTTCATAGGTGTATACTAGACTAAAATAGCCCACAAGAACAGTTAGCCTAGTACAAATCTATGAACCTATACTAATCTGTGAACCAACAGAAAGGGGCCCTTTAAAAGCCTAATTGCACCCTGAAAGTATCCATTAAGTGACTGTGCCATAGATATTATTTCAAGTTGTTGTTGTTGTGTCTTTCGGCTTTTCCCGGTTAGGGGTCGCCACAGTGGAACACCGGTCCGCTAACGATTGGCAGTTGATTTTTACGTGCCGAGTTGACGGCCCTAACGCACAACCTTCACCGAAGGTACGTCCATTCACGCATGTCTCCACAGTAGATGCTCTAGCTGAGAATCGAATGGGACAACGTCTTGCTGTGAGGCGACGATGCTACCGCAGCACCAATATGTAAATTAGGGCATGGGAGGCCAAGCAATTACAGGCTGCCCTGTTCAAGAGAAACATAGATGCCAAACTAGGGGTGGACTCCCAATTTCCCATTCACTGGTCAAGGTTAAGATTGAATAAGGTCAGGGAAGAATTCTGATTCGCAAGGATAGGAAGCCTGTTCTACAGAAGGGGTATTCTTTGAGAGATGCATCTGTCCTCCAACATGTCCTATTTTTATGTTGCAAGCAAGGTTTAAGTCTCTGGATTGGGTAGTTCTGATGCTATTTGTTTTGTAGATGTGCAATAGTTCCAGAGCGGGATCCAGGGATGTCTTGGATGCCAGACACAGATCGACCTTCAGCAGTCTGTAGGAGCCAAAGTACAGGGATGAGGCTTTCAGGTGATCTGCACAGAACATGTTAACACCTTGTATTACTTTTGTGAGGAATCTCAGTGGACATTCCAATTGCTGCATGTGTCTGGACCAGTACATACCAAAGTGGATACTGTACTCAAAGATGGACCAGAAGAGGGCAAATACACCGCATAGGTTGTATAGAATAGAGAAGTACAGATAAGTCCCAGCAAAGAAAGGGGGATGGAGGGAGGGTAACCTGGACTGCAACAGTGAATATACTCGAACATCTACATTTATGGTAGGTACACAACTGTACTATGTTCATCGTGTTTCACTGTTGCTGTCATTACACTTGGGTTGAATCCCAAAGCTGAGGTTGGGTGGCTGGGCCTAGATAGAATTAGGAGTGGCTATGAGGCCCTGCAGAACTGCAGTGGCGAAGCCTGCTCTGGATTTAGAGTAAAGAGGTAAGTGGTAGTGCTTTGTAAAAGTGTACACTGAAGTCCAAGTTGCAGCCTCCAAAATGTCCTTGGTTGGTACTCCTCTGAGGAAGGGTGCTGAAGTGGCTGCTGCTCTGGTTGAGTGTGGCCTAATGCCCTTGGGCACTGATTTGCCATGTTGTGAATAGCAGAAATGAATGCAATGGCCTATCCATTTTGAAATAGTCTGCTTTGAAATAGCTTTTCCTTACGATCCTGCAGCATATGCCACTAAGAGTTGCTCAGTCTTTCTGAAGGCTTTAGTTTTGTCCAAGAAGAAGCGTAGCTGCCTGTGTATGTCCAAAGAATGCAGAAGTCTCTCCCCCTTATTCTGTGGGTTTGGATAAAAGGTAGGCAAATAAATGGTTTGGTTAAGAGCCACACTGGACACTACCTTAGGCATAAATGTTGGGTTTGTCCTCAGAGAAACCCTGTCCAGATGGGTTCTCCTGCCGTCAGGCGGGTCCTCGGTCGGCCGAAATCCAAAGTCTAGGTCCGGCGTCGGATGTCGTCGCTTCTTCCCCGACGTCAGTGCGACAGGGGTATAAAAGAACCAGCCAACGCCATTTTCTTCAGTTTTTCTTGCCCCAGATGTCAGGTGCCCCCAGAAGGAAGGCAATACATAAATTTATGTAATAATGCAATGCAATATAATCAAAAAACAGTAGTTGCAAGCAAATACACCATAAAAGAATACCCCAATCAGGTTGTATGAGGAGGTGTTAGCCATTAGGCCTGTCCCAAGAGGGGAAGGAGGGAGGGAAACCTGGACTGCAGCTGTATTAGCACTCGAACATCTACATTTATGGTAGGTACAAAACTGTACTATGTTCATCGTGCATACAGCTGCAGTCATAACAGATGGGTAGAATCCCAAAGCTAAAAAGGGGTGGTAGGCACTAGGTGGAACTAGGAGGAGCCAGGATGCCCTGCAAGACTGCAGTGGCAAAGCCTGCTCTAGATTTGGAGTATAATGGTAGGTGATAGTGCTTGGAGAAAGTATGTACAGAACTCCAAGTGGCAGCTTCCAAAATATCTTTGATAGGAACCCCCCTGAGGAAAGCTGCAGAGGTAGCTGTGGCCCTTGTGGAGTGAGATCTGATGCCTGCAGGTACAGTTTTACCATGAAAAGAGTAACAAAAGCGTATGCAGTGGGCTATCCATTTTGAGATTGTCTGTTTGGAAATAGGCTTCCCTTGAGCTCCTGTAGCATAGGACACAAAGAGTTGCTCTGATTTTCTGAAAGGCTTTGTTCTGTCCAAATAAGAACGTAGCTGTATGTGAATGTCCAAGGAATGTAGTAGTCTCTCCCCTTTGTTTTGAGGAAAAGGTAGGTAAGTGGATAGCCTGATTCAAGGCTACCCTGGATACTACCTTTGGCATAAAGGAGGGATTGGTTCGTAAGGAAACTCTGTCCTGATGGAAAATGATGAAAGGCTGCACAGCCATGAGGGCTTCTAGTTCCGAAACCCTGCGAGCTGAGGTGATAGCCAGCAGGAAGGCTGTTTTCCAGGACAAATATTGCAGTTCTGTTGAAGCAGCTGGCTCAAAGGAGGCAAGGTCAGTTTTTCTAGAATGAAATTGAGGTCCCAAGCAGGTACTGGTTGTTTCCTTGGGGGTTTTATATTCTTAGCCCCTCTGAGGAACTGTCTCAAGAGGGGGTGAGAGAATAAAGGAGGGTCAGTGTTGTATTCTGCAGAAATGGCTGAGGTATGGATTTTGATGGAGGAGAATGAAAGTCCACTGCTTAGCATCTCAGCTAGGTACTGTAATATTTGAGGTAAATTCAGTATTCCAGGATTCTGGCCCTTTTTCTCATTCCAGGCACAAAATCGTTTCCATTTTGCGGTGTAGGCTTTCCTAGTAGAAGGTCTTCTGGCCTCCAAAATGACATCCTGCACCTCCTTGGAGAGTAGGTTCTGTTGTGATTTTAAGGAATCTTCCATGCAGCTAGACTGAGTGTTTTCAGCTGACTGTGAAGAGTTTTGAAGTTGCGTTGAATCAGCAGAAGAGGCATTAGAGGCAGGATCCAGGGTGGGGAATGAGTCAGGCTCCTCAGGAGTGGGTACGTGTGTTGTCTTGGCCAGTCTGGAGCAATGAGAATCATCTTTGGTCTGTCTGCTCTGGTTTTTAATAGAACTTTGGGCAGCAGAGGAAGAGGTGGAAAGGCATAAACTGTCATTGTTGTCCAACTGAAAGAGAGTGCGTCCACTTTCCAGGCCTGTAGATGAAAGGTCCTTGAGCAGAATGTTGCCAATTGGTGATTTTTGTGGGAGGCAAAGAGATCTATGTCTGGCCTTCCCCATGCTTGAATTATCTTTGTAAAAACTTGAGGATGCAGCTTCCATTCGTGTGGATCTGTCATATTTCTGCTTAAGTTGTCTGCCAGCGTGTTTTCCTTGCCTGGCAGGTACTGTGCTTTAAGTTCGATTTGTAATTCCAGAGCCATGTTCCAAAGAGACATGGCAAGCCTGCATAGGAGGTATGAATGGGTTCCTCCCTGTTTGTTTATGTACCACATTACTGTGGTGTTGTCTGTCCTTATCAATAGCTGGCCTGGATGCAGTAGGTCTTTGAAAGCTATAATAGCATTTATTACTGCTAGCATTTCCTTTTGATTGATGTGTAGGTGCTTTTCTTTTTGGGACCATTTGCCCTGAATGCACCAATCTGTCATGTGCGCCCCCCAGGCGTAGTCCAAGGCGTCTGTTGTGATGACTTGATTTGCTTGAGGCTTGCAGAATGGGAGACCTGTGTTTCTTTGGCATGCTTGAGCCCACCACAGAAATTCCTTTTGAAGACATGGAATCAGTGGTATTATTGTTTCCAAACTGTGGCTGTGTTGAGACCATAGGTTTTTTTAGGTACCATTGAAGTTTCCTCATATGCAGCTTTGCACATGGGATTAGTAGGATGCAAGATGCCATAAATCCCAGAGCCTGCAGGATTTTCCTTGCAGTCAGCCTGGTGAAAGTTGCCAGTTTTCTGAAGTATTGAGTTAGTTGCCCTTGTTTCTCTGGCGTGAGGTAGGCCATCTGGGTGTTTGTATCCAAGCTGGCACCCAGGAAAATTATTGTTCGAGAGGGTATTAGCCTTGATTTCTTTTTGTTGACTGTGTATCCCAGAGAATTCAACAACATTATTACAAACGCCAGATGTTTCAGAAGTATGTGCTTGCTGTCCACTTGGATCAGGCAGTCGTCCAAATATGGGTATATTTGTATCCCTTGAAGTCTGCAGTAGGCAATTACTGATGCCAGGCATTTCGTGAACACTCTGGGCGCAGTAGATAAGCCAAAGGGCAATGCAGAGAATTGATAATGTGTTGAACCTGCAAGAAATCTGAGGTATCTTCTGCAATCTTGTCTGATTGGGACATGCAGGTATGCCTCCTTGAGGTCCAATGTTACCAGCCAAGACTCCTTGCCCAGCATGGGAAGAAGCTGCTGTAATGCGAGCATCTTGAATTTTGGCACGAGTAAAAATGTGTTTAGGATGGATAGGTCCAAAATAGGTCTCCAATCTTTGCCCTTCCTTAGTACCAGGAATAGTCTGGAATAAAAACCTTGACCCTGTTCTTGTGCAGGTACCTCTTGAATAGCTTTCATGTCCATGAGATCTGAAATTTCTTTTTGTGCCTCTGCCCTTTGTGTGGCAGGTTTGGCATGCTTCTCATTTTTGGAAGGGTGTGAAAGTGGAATCTGTAGCCTGTCTATAATGTCCAGGATCCATTTGCCTTTTGTGACAATATGCCAATTTTTCAAAAATAATGCCAGTTTTCCGCCTAAAGGTGCTGCCATTTGAGCCTTGCTTGGCATGCAAAGGGGAAAGTCATTGGTTCTGCTTTCTGAATGGCTGTGAACTATCCTCACCACCTCTTTGTGTAGGTGCTTGCCATTGTCTGCCTCTAAACGATCCTTGAGATTGCCCTCTACCCCTCGGGCGCCTGTATCTACCTCTTTGGGGTCTGTCCGTGGCTGGAAAGGACCAATTTTTGGAAGGCCAATTTCTACTGAAACGTGGAGGTTGTACCTGTAGGAAATCTTTCACTGTTTGCATTGATTTTGCCTTTTCCTCCATTTTCTTTAATAACTCCTCAGCTTTAACACCAAACAATACATCTTTTTGCAGAGGTGCATCTAGTAATTTAGCTTTGACATGATCTGGTAAGGTTTGCTCTTTGAGCCAAGCATGTCTACGTATGACTGATCCTGTAACAGCAGCTCTACATGAGGCCTCTAAAGCATCAAAACCACATTGTAAGGTATGTTTACCCACTTGTTCTGTACTATGTAACAAATCCTGCAACTCCTTCAAGTCTGGTTGTTCAGGTTGTGACATTTTGCTTTTCAACTGTGATAACAGAAACTGTTGGTACTTTAACATATGGAACTGACAGTTTAATGCCCTCATGGTTAAGGTGGCCGAGGTGTATACCTTTTTCCCCCACCTTTCTAAAGATCTGGAATCTCTCTCTCTGAAGGTAATGGATTTTTAGCAGTGGAGGCCTTAATTCCCTTGGGACCCTGTGAAATAGTTCTGGGTCAGCCGCATGGCTTTTGTATAGGAATTGGTATGAATCAGGAACCCGGTAATACCTGTCAGGCTTGACTGGAGCTGGAGGTAAAGAATCTGGGTTAAGGCAGGCCTCCGAATACACATCATCTAGAATGTCTAAGACAGGAGGTATAGCCAGAGGCCTGTGCTGAGGGAGCAAGAGGAAATCCCTAAGCCTTTTCTTGGAGTCTGAGTACTCTTGGCCTTCCCAGTGGAAGTGTTTCCTCAAGGTATGTAAGGTTTCCCCAAAAGAGTAATCCTCGGGGGGGGGGGGGAGACAAAGGGAATGGACTCCTCCGCATCAGAATCTTCAAAAGGGGAGTATGAATGTTCCTGGTCTTCAGAATGTTCTGAAATAATGGAGGCCTGGTCCGAGGAAGGGGATTCTTCCTCCACTCTGGGCCTTTTGTCTGGGGGGGTTGAGAACCCCTGATAAGAGTAATCAAATCCTCAGCCATTTTGAGCATCTGCTTTTTAGGCATGGGGCCTTGAGACGGGCCCTGTGGAGCTTGTCTTTTAGTATGCATGGCTGCTTTAGACTTAGTGAAAGCCTTGATGGAAAAAGAAGAGGAAGGCCTGAAGACACCTTGAGAGGTGGCAGGCCTGTCTAAACTCCGAGTTTCACCGCCAAGAGTGGCTTCGGTATCTGTAGTCGGGGTGTGGGCCGAAGAGCCTGCGACCTCGGGCACAGAAGACACCACCAATGAAGTGTCATCGGTAGTCAGGGGCTGCGTAGGCGCCTCGATGAGATCCGGACCACCTGTAGTCGGCTTTGGCGTGGTGTCGGTAGAAGTCGCAGACCTCGTATGTCGGTCCTTATCTTTGCGCAGTATCCGATGACATAATATAATTAAATTTTTTGCCAAAATAGTGATGGGCAAACTCTGCCCGACGCTTAATAGTGTGTCTGTTGAATGTAGCACAAAAACGACAGGCCGAGACGTCGTGGTCTGGGCCTAAGCAAGGAATGCAGAGGGAATGAAAATCCTTATGCAGTATTTGCTTCCCACATGAAATGCAATTATTAACTTTGTCTGACATCGGTCTGAGGCAAGAAAAGTTTCCCCAACGGGGTACTTCGCTTTCAAGAAGACTTCAGTTGAAAAATATTCGTAATCTCAGGAGCTGGCCGACCAGCACTTGCGAACTGCTTCTGCTTCAGGCACCGCGCGGCAAGAAAGACTGAAGAAAATGGCGTCGGCTGGTTCTTTTATAACCCTGTCGCACTGACGTCAGGGAAGAAGCGACGACATCAGACGCCGGACCTAGACTTTGAAATTCGGCCGACCGAGGACCCACCTGACGGCAGGAGAACCCATCTGTTATGACTGCAGCTGTATGCACGATGAACATCTGCATTAAGAGAGCGGTGTGTTCTGAATGGTTAAATTATCAGCCATGCAGCCAGATTTAGGGTTCTAAGTTGGCTGTGCAGGATCTGACTGTTTTGTTGTGTCAGCAAATGAAGAATTTGGGGTAATGTCCAGGATGGGCCTTGAGACAAGCTCTTTAGGACTGGGTACCAGTGCTGGTGTGGCCAGTCTGGGGCAATCAATATCATTTTTGGCTTCTCTTGTCTGACCTTTAGGAGTACCTTGGGGAGGAGAGGCAGAGGAGGAAAGGCATAAACTTGTAAGGGTTTTCCAGCTGAATGATACGGCATCCACTTTCCATGCTTGTTTGTGATAAGTCCTTGTGCAGAATCTCTGTAGTTGTTAGTTGTGCGGGGAGGCAAATAGATCTATGTCTGGGCATCCCCATTTCCTTGTTATCATGCTGAAGATTTGGGGATCTAGTTTCCACTTGTGAGGATCCTTGAGATTTCTGCTTAGTTCGTCTTCCAGAGTATTTGTCTTTCCTGGCAGGAATTGTGCTTGCAGGTGTACTTGATAAATGCTGTGTTCCACAAAGTCATGGCTTGTCTGCAGAGGGGGTAGGAATGTGTGCCTCCCTGCTTGTTTATGAACCACATGACTGCAGTATTGTCCGTCTTTACCAGCAGATGTCATGGATGAAGTAGATCCTTGAAGGCTGTCAGGGCATTCTGAACAGCTAGCATATCTTTTTGATCGATATGAAGATGCATTTGGCTTGCTGGCCATGCTCCCTGAATACATTTTCCTGCCATGTGGGCCCCCCAGGCATAATCTGATGCATCTGTTGTTAGTGTTTGCCTGGCCATGGGTAGAGTGAATGGCTGTCCCTTGTTGTGGTGACAGGCCTATGCCCACCATCGAAACTCCTGTTGCAGGCAGGGAATGAGGGTAATTAATGTTTCCAGGCTGTGGCAATGTTGAGTCCAAACACTTTTTAGATGCCATTGTAGTTTCCTCATATGCAGTCTTGCATATGGAATTAGTAGAATGAGGAAGCCATGAAGCCCAAAGCCTGCAGAATTTTTCTTGCAGATAACTGGATCTTTGTTGCCAACATTTCGAAGTAAGAAGTCAATTGCCTTTGTTTGTCTGGCATGAGATAAGCCACCTGGGCAGTTGTATTTAAGCTTGCACCCAGGAATATTATCTCTTGAGAGGGTACTAGTTTTGATTTCTTTTCATTTACCATGTACCCTAGGCAAATTAGTAATCTTTTTACAAACGCCAGATGCTTCAGTAGAATGTCTTTGTTCTCTGCTTGAATAAGGCAGTCGTCCAAGTAAGGGTATATTTGAATTCCTCTTTGTCTGCAGAAAGCAATTACTGGTGACAGGCATTTTGTGAAGACCCTGGGCGCAGTAGATAAGCCAAAGGACAGTGCAGAGAATTGGTAGCGCATTGATCCAGCTATGAATCTGAGGTATCGTCTGGAATTTTGTCTGATTGGGACATGCAGATATGCCTCTTTTAGGTCCAAAGTTACAAGCCAAGCCTTCTTGCCCAGCATGGGCAGAAGCTGCTGCAGAGTCAACATTTTGAATTTTGGAACGTCCAGAAAAGTGTTTAGAACAGACAGGTCCAGTATTGGTCTCCAGGCTTTGTCCTTTCTGGGTACCAGGAATAGTCGAGTAAAATCCTTGTCCCTGCTCTTGCTGTGGTACTCGCTGAATGGCCCTCATGTCCAAGAGGGATGCAACTTGTTTTTATGCCTCTGCCCATTGATTTTGTGGCAGGTCTGGCATACCTTTTGCCTTTGGCAGAGTGTGAAAGTGGAACCTGTAGCCCTGGGACACTATATTCAAGACCCATTTGTCCTGGGTGGTTATATGGCAATTTTGTGAAAAAAGTGCTTGTTTCCCCCCTAAGGGAGCTGCCAAAAGATAAGTGGTTGGTATTGGCAGAGGAAAGTCATTGGGACTGTTTTCGATATGGCTGTGATTTGTCTTCTCCGCTTTTGGAGGTAGAAGCACCCCATTGTTTAGGCCTGTATGAGCCTTGGGGCTGGGATCTGCCTCTAGGGCGTCTGTATCTGCCTCTTTGTGGCCTGTCTGACACCGGAAAGGACCAATTCTTTGAAGGCCAGCTCCTGCTAAATCTGGGTGGTTGTACCTGTAAGAAATCCTTAACTGTCTGCATAGATTTCGCTTTATCCTCCATTTTCTTCAACACCTCTTCTGCCTTAACACCAAACAAAGTATCATGCTGTAAAGGAGCATCCAATAATTTTGCTTTAACATGATGAGGCAGATTTTGTTCCTTTAACCAAGCATGCCTTCTAATAACAGTACACATAACAGTATTACTGAGGAAAGCTTTGAGCTGAAACCGGTCTAATTACTTGCTTTTTGAAGTCAAATAAACCTATTTGTATGACTCTCCGAGGTGCTGGCATTTTTCTTTTTTTGGACTAACACATAACAGCGGCCCTGCAGGAGGCCTCCAGTGAATCAAAACCACATTGCAAAGTATGTTTTCCCACTTGTTCACCTGCATGCAATAAATCCTGCATTTCCTTGTTATCTGCACATTCAGAATTTGTCAACATTTTCTGTTTTAGCAGTGACATTAAATATTGCTGATATGTAAGCATATGAAACTGACAATTTAAAGCCCTTACAGCCAAGGTAGCAGAAGTGTAAACTCCCTCCCCCCAATCTGTCCAGTGCCCTAGAATCCCTATCAGAGGGGACAGGGTTTTTTTGCCGTGGAAGCCTCGACCCCTTTGGGACCCTGAGATATAGTTTCTGGGTCAGCAGCAGGGTTTTTATATAGAAATTTGTGGGAATCTGGAACCCTGTAGTATCTGTCTGGCTTAACCGGTGCAGGGGGTAAAGAGTCAGGAGACAGGCTGGACTCTGAAAATACATCATCTACTATGTCTAGAACAGGTGGAATAGCAAGAGGTCTGTGCTGAGGAAGTAAAAGGGTCTCTGAGCCTTTTCTTAGATTCTGAGTATTCTTGGCTCTCCCAGTGAAAGTGTTCCCTCATGGTGTGAAGGGTTTCCCCAAAAGAGTAATCCTCAGGAGGAGAGGCTGAAGGAATAGACTGTTCAGCATCAGAATCCTCATAGGGAGGAATAGAGTATCCCTGTTCAGAAGAGGAATCAGAGGAAATGGAAACCTGATCTGAAGATTCATATTCTGTCTCTTGCCTAGACCTCTTATCTGGAGGGGGATGGGAACCCCTGATCAAAGTAATTAGGTCTTCGGCCATTTTAAGCATCTGTTTTTTTGGCATGGAAGTCTGTGCAGGAGGATGCTGTACTTGTTTCTTTGTCTTTAGAGCTGCTTTAGTCTTTGCCTTTGAAGCTGAGGTTGGCTAACATAACTGTGTAGGTCTGAAAACACCCTCAGAAGCCGATGCCTGCTCAGCTGCTCCAGACCCATCTGAGGGAATAGTTTCAGAATGTCCAATACCTTGAGTATCCAGAGACCTAGTCAGCTCCACATGGGAGTCGGAAGCGGCCTGTGGCTCTGAGGTAGCGGGCGTCAGGGGCTGCGAAAGCTCCTCACTGAGAACCGGCGAACCGGTGACTGGCCTAGCGGAGGCCTCGTCGTCTGTTTTGGACCTCGGATGCCTGTCCTTTTCCTTGCGCTTTTTGTAAACTCTGGTCATCGGTTGTTCCGATGGCATTATATAATTAAATCTTCGGCCAAAGTAATGAAAAGCGAAATCAAACCGATGCTTAATAGTGCGTTGGTTAAATTTAGCGCAAAACCGACAGCTAGCAACGTCGTGGTCAGGGCCTAGGCAAGGAATACAGTAAGAATGAAAATCCTTATGAGGTCTTTGCTTCCCCACAAGAAATACAATTGTTAACTTTTTCTGACATCGGTCTGGAGCAAGAAAAAAGTTTCCCCAACAGGGTACTTAGCTTTAATGAAGACTTCGGATCTGAAATTCGGTTTTGAAAATCGCAGGAGTTGGCCGACCGGCACTTGCGAACTGCTTTTGCTTTGGGCACCGTGTGGCAAGAAAGACTGAAAAAATGGCATCGACTGCATCTTTTATACCCCTAGCGCACTGATGTCAGCGAAGAGGCGACAGCAACCGACGCCGGACCAGGACTTTGGAATTCAGGCCGACTGCGGGTAGCCTGCCAGCAGGATAACCCTAGTGTAATGACTGCAACAGTGAAACACGATGAACATCTACCCTTATCTGGCATCTACCAATCCCCAAGGGTGCTGGTTAAGACAGTTTACTGTACATAAATTATAATCTATCCATTCATTTTCAATAAAACATTACAAAGCTCATTTAAGTCCTGCCTTCTTTTAAACCTCATTCCTACCCTGTATATACTGTTTCCACAACTCCTATTTTTTCCTATGTAGTTTGCTCCTATCCCTTTCTAAAGATCTCAATTCCAGTTGTTTTCTCTGTTACTATATTCATTACTTCTAATATAGTTGGTTTAGATACAGACTTCTATTTTCTAGTAACTGCTTTTTTCCAGTCACCATAACTAGACACAGCAAGGCCTTACCATGTCTAGGCAATTCCGATTCTGCATCACAGCTCAGAAAAATCATCTCTCTCATCACACTAATCCACCCACCCAGCATCTTCAACACTGCATCTCGCAGGGAATCTTTCAAGTCTGCCAACCCACTGCACTCCCAGAAAATATGTTCCCAAGTACCTCTTTCTTCCCTGTCACACCTCAAACATTTACCGTCTACCTGAGGAAAAATTCTCTGGAGTCTACTTGGGGTAAAAAAGTATCTGTGTAAACATTTCCAAGCAAAAATCCTAAGTCTTCTAGATTTTGTTGCATATTTGGGAGACATACATACATCCTCCCATTGTTTCTTGTGAACTGCTTATCTAATCTCTCTTCCCAATCCTTTCTAACCTCCTCTGATTGATTCTTACATCATGCAATATTTTATAAGCTCGACTTACTACTCCTTTTTTAAATGGCAGCTTCTGTTCTAGATTCTACTAAAAACCCTACCAGTGCTGGTCTTTCATTTAGGACCCCCCCCCCCACACTAATTTCTCTTTCCCTATACTCAGATATCAATCCTTGGTAGGGAATACTATCTCTAACCTGCAGTCCAAACACATTCTTGGACTCTTCTCATGTTATTACCTTTCCATCTCTAGTTATTTCTTTCAAACACCTTTGTTCCTTTGCAGTTTTCTCCAATAAATTCCAGCCCCCTCCTGACTAATGTCTATATTCCTAAGTGCAGACATCCCTTTCTCCATTCTTGTGTTGGCTTAATTCTTAAAATACTTTCTGCTACTTTATGGATAGAATATTCTGTATAATTACTGTTATTCTCCTTAAAGGCCTACATCCAAAATCCCAGTCTCTCCTTGTTCCTTGAGCTTCCCCCGTTTCAACATCACCCCTTTCCACTTTGAATTACAGTTTTCTGCTTGTGCTATACCCCTTCAAATTGGGTAATCCCAATCCACCCTGTTCTACTGGAAATATCATCTTACCCCACCTGACTCTTGCAGTCTTCCCCTCGGAGATAAAGCCTTTCAGCTCTTTAAAAATTACTATCCACAACTTCTCCTCTGATTAAATATGCCTGACCTGTGTATAAAACTAAAGGGACTACAGCATTTTAACCGCTTGTATCTTACTATCTATATAAGAAAGCTTCCATTTTCTCAGTTTTTGTTTTATCTTTTGTTTCGTCTCTTCCACATATCCTTAGCTGCCACACCAGAATCATTTTTACTCCATACCCCTAAATACTTCAAACAAGGGAAACAGGTGCTGACTTTGAGGGAACAGGGTCGAAATTCTTGGCTAGGCTTATAAAGGCCTCCGGGCCAACAGCCTGGTATTATCCTATGAATCCTATGTACCTATTTTACCATGTCCTCATAAATACGGACATTGCTGAACCGATTTGTGTGTGCATACATCATTTACCGCTATTGCCTTTGTTTTAGCCTTATTCATTTTGTATCCCGAAAAGATCTGAAACAATCTCAAAATGTTCCACATCACTGTAATGCCTCTTTCTGGTTTTGTCAGGTATAAAATAATATCTGCAAATACAGCCAGTTTTTCTTGACTACCATGCCAATTATATCCTTGAATTTCTGAGTCCCTTATTTTCTTTGCCAATGGTTCCAAGTATAATACAAATAACAAAGGGGAAAGAGGATACTCCGGACTCTGATAATTTCTCCTTGACCACAAGAATGAGAGGACTTCACCCACTTTTAATTTTCGCCTCTGATCCCTCATATATCCTCCTAATCAACCCTAATTTTATTTTTCAGGAAATGCAAATGCTTCCATTGACCTGCTCATCAAGTCCCAGCTTACTCGGTCAAACGCTTTCTCTGCATCAAGACTCACAAACAACAATGGTATTTTCTTACATTCTGCTTCCTTCTGGATCAATGTTCTGTTAATGCTGTCAAATATTTACCTCCCCTCCACAAAACTACACTGATCCATATCTATCAATTTTGGTATTACTTTGGTTATTCTTTTAGCCACTCTAGACATGAACTTCTCATGCTTTAGTATTGAAATGGGCCTGTATGAAGTTGAGTCTGATGATCTGTACCCTCTTTAGGTATTACAGCTACCACTGCTTTCTGCAGTTCCTCCTCTTGTTCTGTGATATTCCCCCTATTCCGCAATACTTTAACATGTCAGTCCCTCTAAATAAATCTTGTGATGTTGGTAGTGCTCTTCCTCTTAAAATACTGTTAAACAAAACCTTCCAGATATTTATCAGTTTTTTCCCACCTAGCTTCCAAACTTCCACAGGAACCATCTTTTCCTGGGGACTTTCCTGTAGGTTGGTTATACGTCACAATTTTTATGTCATCTCCTCCTATCCTAACAGTTAATAACTGGGCCTCATCTATCTCTAACTTTGGCCTATGTAATTCTTCCATAAACATTTCCATTTGTATCTTTTTTTTGATTTCCATATTTCTCTGCTTTACACAGACTTTTACAGAATTTCCAAAACATTTCTAATACTTTCACAGGATCTCGTTACTTTCCTTGTTATAGGCTCCTTAAGCTTGGTGACTGTCCTTTTTACTTCCTGGTACCCAAATTGTTGTGCTAAAGTTTTTGTGCTCTACTGTTATAAGCAAAAAAAACAGCTGCTTAACAGCAATCGTTTAAACTTGTGTATATTATCAAGGTAATCCCTTATTTTCTGCTTAGCATTTTGCAGCTGTTCCTCTTCTTGTTCTGTGATATTCCCCCTATTCTGCAATACTTTAACATTTGTCAGTCCCTCTAAATAATTATTGTTACTGCTTAACCATAGCTCCCTTTCTTTTATTTCCCCCTATTTTTAAACTCCACCTTAATTTTATCCCTCTCCCTAGCTATATTTTCAGATGAAATTTCTGTCCTCTTTAATAATCGCTACTACCCATTCCTTTAAATTCCTCTGTTTTCAAAAGGTAGGTGGGAAAGCACCAGTGTCATTTTTATTTCATTACCCTGTGTTTTATTTTAGTTATTATTGGTGCATGATCTGAAATAGTTACTGGGTGTGTAACAACACCTTCAATTAAATGCATGTTGCTGTGAAATGTAAATTCTGTCTACCCCCAACCCAATATTTATATCTTGGAGACTACGTAAATTCACTCTGAAAGATTAACTGTGTAAAATCTTACCATAACCACAGATGTCCTCCTCTTCCATCTTGCAGTATTCTCACTGTGGGCTTCTCCGTCTCAGGCGACCTGAACTTCTAGCTCCTATGCAAAAGCTTAAGCCTGGCTGCTGTCATGTACATAGGATGTCACACACAGGGCCATAAACCATGGGCCTTAAATGTGATGTCTCCACACACAGACCCCAGAAATGACTGCCCAGTCAGACAACAGTCTGAGGAGAATATGAATGATGCCATCCAGACAGAGAAAATGTAATGAAGAGGGGTGGGGGTGGGACAGGAATACTGCAACATGGAAGAGACTGATATCTATGGTTAGTTGTGTAAAATCTTAACCATAATCTATGTCCTTCTATTCTCATGTTGCAGTATTCTCACTGTGGAAGAGTACCACAGCTCAAGTAGAAGAAATATTGGAGGAAGAGGTAGCAGTCTCTAGGAAACTGTGGAGGATGGCCCTTGCAAATCCTGCTCTAGCAATATTGTCCAACTGATGATGTTTGGTGAAGGTATATACAGAGGGCTATGTGGCTGCTTCTAGTATGGCAGCTGTATCCAGGCCTTTCAGGAAGGCTCCTAAAGAGGCCACTGCCCTAGCAGAATGTGCTTTAACATTATAGGGTAGCTCTTTACCACGAAAAGAGTAACAGAAGGTAATAGTTTTTTGCATCCAGGAAGATGCAGTCTGTTTGGATACAGCTTTCCCCAGGGCCCTGGGATGGAAAGATTCAAAGAGCTGATTGGACCTTCTAATGCCCTTGGGTCTTGTCCAGATAAAATCTTAGTTGCCTGTGGACATCAAGGGAATGGAGCACTCTCTCACTGTCATTTTGAGGTGAAAGGAAGTTGTTGTTGTTGGGTATTTCGGCTTTTCCTGGTTAGGGGTTGCCACAGCAGAACTCCGGTCCACTAATGATTGGCAGTAGATTTTTAGGTACCGAGTTGCCAGCCCTTATGTACAACCTTCAACGAAGGTACGCCCATCCACGCATGTCTCCACACAGAAGACGCTTTAGCTGAAGGGAAGAAGGTGGTTAATTGAACAGACTAGTTGAGGGTCAGTTCACTGACCACTTTGGGCATGAAGGAAGGGTTGGTGCGAAGTGTTACCCTGTCTTTGTGGAAGAGAGTGTAGGGTGGAAATGCCATGAGTGCTTGCAGTTCAGAGACTCCCCTAGCTGAATTAAGGGCTACTAATAGGACAGTTCTCCAAGTACACATCTGCAGAGAGGCAGAGGCTGTTGGTTCAAAGAGGACAGTGGTGAGTTTCTCCAGGATGTAGTTCAAGTCCCAAGGAGGGGGAGTAGGTTTTCTAGGTGGTCTGAAATGGAGAACCCCCTTCAGGAATAGCCTGACTTCCAGCCTGGAAAGAAAGGGTGGGTCCACAGGTAAGCAGGTTGAAATGGCAGATAAGTGGACTTTCACTGAGAAATATGAAAGTTCTGATTTTAGAAGCTCACACACATAGGCTAGAACTAGGGGGACATCCACTTGGAAGGGGTCTAGTTGCCTTTGAAGACACCAATTTGAGAACCTTTTTCATTTTGAAATGTAGGATCTCCTGGTAGTGGGTTTCTTGGCCTCCTGCAGGATGGATAGCACACCCTCTGAATACTGGTGTCTGAAAGGGATCAGGAGTTTATCACCCATAGGGATAGGCTGAGTGTTTCCAGGTGGGGGATGAATGAGTGATCCCTTCTGTTGTGTGAGCAGGTCCACCTTGTGGGGTAAACTTGTGGTGATTTCCCTTGGCAAGAGATAGAAGGGGGAGCCAATGCTGCCTTGGCCAATAAGGGGTCATCAGCAAGATTTTTGGCTTGTCCTTCTGGATTTTCAGTAGGAGCTTCTGAATGAGTGGGAAGGCATAAAGGAAATGTCCCTTTCAAGAAATAGAAAAGACATTCACTCTCCATGCTAGTGGGGAGGGGGTCCTGGACCAGAATAGCTGAAATTGTCCGTTCTGAGGGGAGGCAAACAGATCTGTGGTGTGATCTATTGGTGGACAAGGTCTAAGAACATATAACATCCACTCATGATGTTAAGAGAAGGATCTGCTGAGGGCATCTGCCTGATGGCCATCTTGAGATGGAATGTAGACCTCCTGCCGTGAAACATTGTACTTGGTGGCCAACTACCATGCCTGTATTGCAAGCCTGCAAGATAAATAGGATCTGGTCCTCTCCTGCTTGTTGATGTACCACATTACAGTTATGCTGTCTGAAGATTTGGAGGGCCTGTCTGAATAAGAGGAAGGAAGGTCTGTAGAAATAGAAGGAAAGCAGTCATTTACCTCACGTTGATATGCTTTTTCTGGAGGGAGGGCTCCCATTGAGTCTGCATCTTGAGATCGTTCATAGCGGCCCCGCACCCTAGGTCCGAGGCATCTGTGTGCATAAACTGTACTGGCTTGGTGGGTTGCAGAGGTAGGCCTGGATTCTGGTTTACTTGATGGAGCCACCACCTCAACTCTGTCTTTAGACATCAAGGTAGGAAGGGCACCTGAAATTCCAAGGGGTGACTGTGTTGTGACCACACAATTTTCAAGAACCACTGGAGCTTCTTCATGTGCAGCCTGGCTAGGGGCAGCATAGAAGAGTAGCTGCCATGAATCCTAGAAACTGGAGGAACTGCCTGGCAGAAATGTGGCTGACCAGAAGGAGCTCCTGGAAGAAGCTGTTTAGGGAGTAGACTTTGTCCTGAGGAAGGAAGGCCTTCATCAGGTGTGCTCTTATCCTGCAGCCCAAGAAAGTTTGATCTTGGGTTGGAGCGAGGGAGGTCGGTCAGATTCAGAGTGAACCCTTCTGAAGCAGGACACAGTAAATTTTAAGTGGGTCCTAAGAGTACTTTACTCTTCTGCTAGAATGAGGAGGTCATCCAGGTAAGGGTAAATTGGTATGCCTTTTGTTCTGCAGTAGACTAATGTTGGGGCTAGACACTTGATTTATCTACTGCACCAAGGGTCTTCACAAAGAGCAAGCTAGTAAATTGAAAGTGTGAGGATGGTACAGCAAAGAGTAAAAACCTTCCATAACCTGGGTGGATGGGGATGTGGAGGTATGCCTCCTTCAGGTCCAAAGGGGCCATGAACGCCCTGGGCGGCAGTAGTTGAAAAAGGGTTTGAAGGGATAACATGCGGAAGGAGAGGACCTGCAGGAAGGGGTTTAGCAGGGACAGGTCCAGAATGGGCCTCCCAAGGGCCATCCATTTTAGGTACCAGGAAAAGCCTAGAGTAGAACCTCAGACCTTTCTGGTTCTGTGGGGACCCCCCTTTCTTTGTTCCCTTGTGAAAGCAGATCTTGGATGATCTGTGGGATTAGATGGAGCTGTTTTTTTTGGGGGGGTGGTATGGGTTCCCTGGCAGGTCATAAAGCACCAAATTTCCACTACTGATATGACCCAGCAGTCTGAGGTGATATCTTGCCAAATGGGTGGACAGTGAGAGGGGCGGGTTGAGAGGGGTAGGTGGTTTAGGCAGTCGTGCATTGCTGTTTCTATCTGGAAAGGGCTGTTTGGTGGTGGGTTGTGAATAGGCAGTCCTGGTGGGATGGAGTCTTTCTAAACCCTCTCCTGTGTTTGAAGAAGAGGAGGATGGGACAGGGGCCCTCCTGACAAAGGTGGGTTTAGCTGGGCAGTTTCTATAAAACTTTGGAATAGATGAGACCAATAAATGTCTGAATTTCTTTGCTGTTTTCCTGGAGGATTTTGAACAATTCAGCAGACTGCTTGCCAAACAGGAATTTATTGTCTACGGGTGCATCCAAAGTGTTGTTTTTAAAATCAATCAGGGAGTGGCAGTAGTCTGAGCCAGGAATATCTGCGCAGTACAGACGTTGAGGCAGCAGATCTGGCTGAAACCTTAGCAGCATCATAGCTGCACATTATAGAATGTCTGGCAACTTGTGCTGCTAAGGAGAGGTTAGATGCAACCTGGGGGTTGGGAGGAGAGTCAGGCAGGGAAGAAAGCAATGCAGTTGCCTGGGAGACCAAGTCTAGGGGATATGTAACCATGTGGGTCTGGTAATTATTCGCCCTTAAGGCCAGGGTAGAAGAAGTGTAAATCTTTTTCACCAGTCTGTCCATCACCTTACTGTCCTTATCGGATGGCAGTAGGGATGAGGAGGGGGATTTGCCTGGATTGTTTATCTGGAGCCAATGCAATGACTGCAGGGTCTGCCATAGGTGGCTTAATGAGGTACTTGTGGTCATCAGGGACTTCATAAAACCAGTTAGGTCTTTTGAGGGCTGCGGGCTGTGAATCAGGGGTCTTTCAGGCTGAGGCAAATGCATCCAGGTAAGATGGAATCACAGGAGGAATAGCAGAGGGAGAGGGAGACTCCATCTGTAGCAGTTCAAAGTACCTCTTTTGTACCTCAGTAAATTTGAGTGGCATCCCATTTGAAATACTCCCTCATTGTGGAGATAGTTTCCCCAAAGGAAATATCTCCAAGTGGGGATCTTCAGGTGGGGAGTCTCCTGCCAAGGAATCCTCCTCTGGGGAGTAGTACTGCAGGGGAGAAGCTAGCTAGCTGGGAAGTGTATGTCAGAGATTTAACAGAGAAGGAGGAAGAAGAATCTTCTTCCTGAATACAAGGAATGGAAGTAGCTGAAGCTGGCCTAGGGCTGAGAGTAGGTAAGGGTGGAGCAAGTGAAGCTGTGGGCCTGAGGGCCATAAAGGCCTGTACCAGAGGCTGGGAAAAAGTTTGCCAGTCTGGCTGGTCTTCAGTTGAGGTGGATAAATGTTTAGATTTTTTGTTTCCTCTTAACAGGAGTAGTCTTATCGACTGTTTGTGAAGGAGCAGGCCTAGGATTAGGCATCTGGCCTGTGGGAGAAGAACCCTGTTCTGGCACCGTAGGCAGCTGTCTGGTGAAGCCAGGTTCTCCCTCAACATCAGCCAAAGCAGACGTTGGACATGCCAACAGGAGATTCTAGGGCGGCTTCCAACAAGGTACACGACTAAATCGCCAGTTCATCCAGAACGTCCCTCAGCCCCTAGACCAGTAGCTGGCAGGAAGTCCGGCATCGGACAGGCAGCAGCAGTAGACCTTGAAACCTTGGCCTTCTTTTTGGCAGCTCCACCTTGACGTCGGATTCTGGTTCCATGCCTAGGGCTAGATACTTTAGTCGTTGGATTTCCACTAATAGTTTCAGGGCTGCCAGAAGACTATGTAAGCTTTTTGGGACGAATGATTGACAAATGCTACAAGTCATATGGTCGTAGGGCTGGCCTAGCCAAAACAGACAAAGCTCATGGGAATCCTTTTGTGGAATCGCCGGCAGCACTTACATTTCCCCTTTCTAGATGACATCGGCTATATAACGGAGCAACAGCAACCTAAGCCCAAGAAAAATAATGAAAAAAAACCCCAACGGGGTACTTATCTGAAGAAGTTTTCTGAAGCAAGGAGTGAAGTGAGCAAGCTGACGGTTGACTGTGGCAGAGAAGTTCCGAGGTCTGTGCGTGCAGACGTCATATTTAAGGCCCACGGTTTATGGCCCTGAGTGTGACGTCCCATGCACCTGACAGCAACCAGCCTTAAGCTTTTGCATAACAGCTGGACGTTGGGGTTGCCTGAAGCAGAGGATCCCACAAGTGGGAATACTGCAACATGAGAATAGAAGGACATCTATTACCAAATTCACATCTTCCATGCCAAATATTTTCATAAATTTCTTCAAAAAGCTACCCTCCTTTGTTATACTTTCCCTTCTGGGTCCGCCAGACACATCTTCACTGCAGCAAATCCCATTCCATTCCCCACCTACAAGTAATATTTCTTGCTGAAAACTGATTATTTCTCCCAGAATTTTCTTAAGCTCCATTAAAGCAGTTTTAGGTAGAATACAAACATGTCAGTGTAATCCTCCTCCCTTGCCAGTAGCCCCTTATAACTACAAATCTGCTATTACTATCTTTTTTATGCTCTTCTATCACTACTGCAGCTCCTCTTGCAATTAATATAAGTACTCCTTTTTTTTTTTTTGTTCCAGGTATTCCGCTGAATAAACATCCTTAAAACCTCTATATCAAATTCACACGTTCAGTTCTTTTTAAGTGAGTTTCCTGTAACATAGCTATTTGCACTCTACATTTTTAATATAGTTCACTACGCTTTCTTATCTGTGAGACCACTGACATTTAAAGACATTACAAAAAGCATGACTGCATTAAAAAATTATCCCCATCTTTTGCATACACATTTTTGTTAAACAGTTCCAGCTTTTGTGTTGCATGCATACACTGACAGGTTGAACTTTTATGCAGTTATTTCTTGTCATGTCAATTTGAGCTTATGTCACATCTTACAAAACTTTTTGTTTTATTGAAATCCCTCAAACAAAAAAAAAACCCAATACCCCTAAAACCTATAAACTTAATACTAATGCACAAAACTATGTATATCTTCAAATATTGAAGTTTTACCCTCCTAATAGGAGCAAAAGTCCCAAACTGACCAACATATTCACAGACTTGACAACCTAAAAGAAAGGATAAACATGGTGCAGTCTGTGCTTTTTCTATTAAGTGCTAATTGGTTTTGTATTTTCTTTACAGCTCTCCCAGCTGGAAAAGCTTTCAGAAAACATTATCTCCTAAGCAATTTCTGTTTTTTTTCCCTCAGTCAATCGCTCTCCACCAGACTGCAGCCAGTTTCTCTATCAGACTGTCTCCATGGAGAAACGAGAACCAGGCAGCCAGTTTCTCTTTACCAGAGATTGTTTTCATGGAAACAAAGACCAGCTGCAGAACTGCTACTGAGCATACTTGCACTTGCTAGAGAAAAGCCTCATAATATTCAATGTTCTTTTTCATTTATTTGCTCTCTCTTAAAACCTGTTACTAATCAATCTAAGGTCCTTAATTCAGTAATTTCCCCATGTTCCCAAAGGGTATTATTACAAAACAATACCAGAACTGGTTATAGGCTTAAGATGGGAGTGCATAAGCCCTACTCTTGGATACAATGTCCAACATTTAGAGCCTAATGAAAGTCTGAATGCAAGTCCGGCCACACCTTGACAAATATGTGGGTAGACATTCCTGAAAAAGGCTGTGGACTGAGCACTAACTTAGCTTTGTAATGTTTTACAAAGGAGGTAATTCAAAAAAGGGGAGAGGAGGCAATGGCAATGCACCAATCATTTGAATAGGGTTTATTTAGACATGGGGCTCCCTTATTTACCTTACAAGGAAAATACAAACAGCATAACAGTACAAGACCAAATTGTTTGATGTCCTTTTATATCACTGCTGCAGTACTCATAACTTAAGAGATCTGCCGAGGATAGCCCAGCATCCGTCCAGAATACCAAAGTCTGTAGAATTTACAGGTGCCGTACATCACACATACTATCCTCGCACAAGGTGTAGGGCATAAAGGTGATGTACGGATACAAATGCGCACACACACACACACACACACACACACACACACACACACACACACACACACACACACCTTTGCCACCAGTCTGAACGCCATCACTGTACGTTGGCCTCAACGCTTTTTTGCTTTGTTGGTTACCAAGCCATGTTTCTGAGAAGTGCCCTGTTGGGGTTTCTTCTTATCTTTCCTTTTTGTTGTTTTGCTTGTTGGGTTTGTCATCCAGAAAGGGAAAATGTCAGTGTGGGAGGCAGATTCCCCACAAAAAGTCATGACCAGTGTCTTCTGTTTGGTGCTTCCCATGACCAAATGCAGTGTTCTATCTGCCAATCTTATGTCCCCAAGACCCCTCATAATTGTCTCATCATCCATTTTCCTTGAAAACCACCATCTTAAGATGCTGGTTCAAGGTGCTGTGGTGGAGTCTTCCTGTCCCGATAGTCAGCCGTCGGCCAAGAAATAGGTCAAAAAACTTGGGTCTCATACAACTGCTGTCCAGCCTCCTCCCCCCTAACATCTCACTCTCTTGAGGCTACTGAAAGCCCACAGTATCGTATGGTGGTTGCTTTGGATTCCTCTGCTGTGACCCAGTTGGAAGCTGGCATGGGTCTGACTTCTCACAAGTACTCAGACTTTACAAACATCTGCTCCAGACCTTGAGGGGGGAACCTTGGTTGACTACATCCAGGGACAAAGGGAGATTTTGCAGATCTTAAGTGAGGGAGGAGAACCCCACTATGCTTATCGAGTGTTGTCAAGGGTCTGAACCTCCCAGGATTTTTCATACAAACATACTGCAGAAAAAGAAAGCAAAAAACAGGCACATACTTCCCCTGCAGTTAAGGATCCTCAACATGAATCGCAGGATTTTACTTAGGGGGTTGTTTAATTCTTTAAGGGCTTTAAAGCATCCTCAAGGGTTGTCTGTGCCTGCTCCTCCCTTCAACTCTTCTTAAAAGATCCGGGGAACTGGACTTCTCTGGCTCTAGCTTACTATTCTCAAATCTCTTCTCTTTGGACTATGGTTCAGAGGAAGAGAACTATCAGTCCAGATTTCCCTTTACAGGAACTCTCCTTTGGAGACACTGTTACCAGTATGATGTAATTCTTTAAGTGGGATTGCTGTCAAGTCTGTGATATTCAAAAAAGCTATTACGAGGTCCTCAAAATAGAGTCTTAAGTCTTCTGCTGTTTCCCCCAGTTCTGGCTGCCCTCTTGGATACCTTTTCAGCAGCTTCTGTGGTCCCAGATTTTCAGTCCCCTGCTCCCAAGAAACCTGGCAGATTTTAAAAGGTTCCTGATGGATGTAAATTTCTTTATAAATGCCTTCCACTAACCTTTCTGTACTGACTCTCCTCTAAAAAGCTCTACAAGTGGTTGTCCTCTACCAAGCTGCTTCCTTCAGATATGGATAGTAGGGCCATGGAGAGACTGGGCAAAAAGATTTATACTGCGGCTACTTTATCTTTTCGGGCCACTAACTACCAGACTCATATGACCAGGTAAGTTTTGTCCCACCATTCTCAGGTTTCTCAAGTGGTTACAGACCTTCCTGACTGAGGGGAAGGCTTCTGCCCTTTCTTTGTAGGGTTCTACCTCTCTAGTTGCCTACCATTAACTGAAGCTAAGATGCAGCTGATGCTTCATCCAGGGCTGCTACATTTGGTTCTTTTATGAGGCTTTACTCTTGGCTTTGTATTCAGGCTTTGCCTGATGACATTATGGCCAAACTATTGCATGCTCCTTTGGATAATAAAAATCTTGTTGGTGTTGCTGCTGAATTTTTAAGTCACTCAAGGATAAAGCCTTGCAGGATTGAAACTTTTTTTCTCCTATTCCTAGATTTCAGAGAAATTACTCCTCCAAATCTGCTTTTGTTCGGAGGCAGTCTTGCCCACCACCCAAAGGGAAAAACGGTTCTAAGATATGTGCCTCCTTCAAAGTCTACTTAAGACCTACCTCCCAGACGCCTACTTTTCAGGAAAAGCCTGGTTCCATTTGATAACTTGCTTCCCCCTTTCCTCAGCCAGGTTCCTTATCCCTTAATCTTTCCCAGTCTCTTCAAAACGTGTTAAAGATCAAAACAGACTCGAGTTCAGTTCATTATCCACCAGGGATATTTCATGGTTTGGAAATCCCTTCCTCTTTTTTTTGGGCATCTCTCAACCTCTGTGAGACAACTTCCTCTTTTTCCCCCAGAGATGCTCCATTTTTTTTCTTTATCCAGAATACATTTTAAGCTGTGCACCCTGTCCAGAAAGTTTTTGGTTCCCAAGAGGGAGGGTACTTGGAAACCAATTCTAGACCTTTCCCAGCTCAACACTTTTCTCAAGATTCCTTTCTTTTGGATGTCGTCTCTTTAGACTATTTTTCCTTCTTCTACCTCAAGCCTTTGCCTCTCAAGGATGCATATCTTCACATCCCCCCATCCACCCCCTTTCAGGAAATGTTTACATTTGTTTCTTCCTTGCATTTTCAGTTCTCTGCTTTGCCCTTTGGCCTCTTTACTGCCCCAAGGGTATTCACCAAATGTCTTGCTCCAGTCACTGCCTTGTGCAGGATGAAAGGAGTTCAGATTTTTCTTTATCTGGATGATCTATTCATTACAGCCTCTTCACCTAATGCTCTGCTTCCAGATCTCCAGTTTACTATTTCCCTGTTACAGTCTGAGGTTCACCATAAACTTCCAGAAATCAGCTCTGGCCCCCTTCTCAGGATTACATTTTCCTTGGTTACAGGCTCCAGACTATCCCCATGCTGTCATCTCTGTCTGCCACCAAGGCCCTGTCTCTTACTGCCTTTTTCCAGTCTCTCCTTCTTCTGGCTTCAGTCATGGACAGGGATTTTCTCAAGGTCCTCTAGTTCATGGCTTCTACCATTCCTATGCTCTCTCTGGCCATGTTCCACACGGAAAAGTTAGTGGTATCTGAAGTCGGTGTGGCTCCAACACTGCCACCCTCTGGACTTCAGTCCCCCCTCCATCCTTAATTCAAGCTTTGGCTTCAGTGGTGGATTCAACAACTTTTTCTCAACCCGGGGCTTACTTTCCAGGCTCCAGTTCTGACTCAGGAGCTCTTTACAGACACCCTGGACAGGGGATGGGGCCTCCTCCAGCTCTCTCAAGGTTTAGGGTTTCTGGCATCTTCGGAGGTAGGACCACATCAATATAAAGGAGATGAGGACTCCACTTCTAGCCCTTGAAGCTTTTCATTCCCTCTTTCATCCTGGGCCCCTCAATTTTCAGACAATACCACAGTAATGTGGTACATCAGCAAGCAAGGGGGTACAAGGTCCTACATTCTTTGCAGACTAGCTCTTCAGGTCTGAGATCTAGATGTCCAGTATCAAGTGAATTTTCAGGCTGTTTACATTCTCTCAGAGCACAATCTAGTGGCAGAATCTGAGCAGGTCCAGCACACAAGCTCACGAATGAATGATTCACAGAGATGTGTTCCTGGACACTGTCCATCAGTGCGGTATTCCTCAAGATCATCTTTCTGCCTCCCCTTTGAACAGAAAATTTCCTGTTCATATGTTCCAAAGTATCAAGACCACTGGTTTGGAAAGTGGATGCCCTGTCTTTTCCTTGGAAGGGGATGTTTCTGTACATCTTCACTCATCACGAGTCTTGCATATGATCAGGCAGGACTCTCCCAAAAGCTTGCTAGTGACTCTTTTGGCCCAGAGAACATTGGTCCCCCTTTCTTTCTCACTTGGCCAAGGGCAATCACTGCAAGTTACCTCACCGGGTGGACCTTCACACACAAGACAAGGGACCTCATCAATCTTCACTTGTCCACTCTTCAAATGACACTGTGGGTGATATGGTTTTGATCCCTTTTAGGCACCTCTTTTCCTGATGACGTGCTTTGGGTCCTTCAGGAGAGCAGGAAACCCACCAACAGAAAGTCATATCTGTCCAAATGGAAAAAGATTTTCAATTTGGTTCCTCTCTTGCCATCAGGATCCCCTATCTGTGGAGGCTCCTCTGGTTCTTTCTTATTTGTGTCATCTGCTCCATTTGGTTCCTCTCTTGCCATCAGGATCCCCTATCTGTGGAGGCTCCTCTGGTTCTTTCTTATTTGTGTCATCTGCTCCATGCTGGGTGGGCATATTCTTCAGTTAAAGCTCACCTGCCAGCAATTTCTGCTCATTTGCCCTGGACTCCTCCTCTGGCCTCTAAATTTGAAGTCAAGCAATTTCTTAAAGGTATCCTTCAGATCAGGCCTACCAGGAATGCCTATTCCACCTTCCCGGGACATCAGTTTTGTTCTTGAGACATTGACTCAAGCTGCTTCTGAGCCTGCTGTTTCAACATTGTACTTGGAAGACTGTTCGTTTGGCTCTCACTTTGGCCAAGAGGCTGTTCCTCCTTTCTTACTTTTCCACAGAAAGGGTATCTCTTTGTACTAACCCTTCTTTTATGCCCAAGGTGGTCAATAAGTTGTACCTTAGTCAGTCAATTTCCCTTCCTTTTTTCCTTCTCCACAGTCTACCACTGAGAAAGTTTCACACCTTAGATTTGCATAGACAGCTCATATATTTGGATAAAAATAAAAGTTATGCACTCACCATAACTATGCATCTGTGTTGTCCATTTTCATTCCTCTTCAATGAATGGGGTACAGATGCAATCCTCTGATCCGACTCTGCCACTTTCTCTAGATTCTAGGATAAGACTCTTGAGCTCCTCCCTTACCCACGATGCCCCTGACCACAGTGTTACCTCAGAGTCTGCTGCTGTTATACATCACAACAAAGCATCTCAATATTGATAAAGCATAAAAGTGATAGTTGAATAATCAGGAGATCAAACGGGATATGTACCCAAAGAGTGGCGTACAGCAACAGTGGTCCCTCTCCACAAAGGTGGTGCCTCAACGAATCCTGGAAACTATCGCCCCATAAGTCTCACTAGCTTGGTCTGCAAAGCTATGGAAAGAATCATCATCGACCTTATAAATACAGATATTGGGGACCTACAGACACTGGATCCTACCCAGTTCGGCTTTATTAAGGGCAGATCCTGCCTCTTAAACCTGGTTGATTTTTTTGAAACAGTCACCAAGGCCATTGACAAGGGGAAGGTGGTCCACACAGCCTACCTGGACCTCGCAAAAGCCTTCAATACAATACCCCACTCGGGCATTATAGATAAACTCACCAGCTTAAATATAAACCCCTATGTCACTAGATGGGTTGCAAACTGGCTCAAGGACAGAACCCACATGGTTAGAATAGCTGTAGCCATGTCAGATTCCAAACCAGTTACAAGTGGCGTCCCACAAGGCTCAGTCTTGGGACCGCTCTTGTTCAGTATATATTTCTCGGAGGTAAAGGCCAACATGGAAGGACTGTGGCTGACCAAGTTCGCAGATGACTGCAAACTGGGCGCCATAATAGACTCTCCAGCCGACACAAGCATCCTCCAAAAGGGCCTCATAGAAACAGACAACTGGTGCCAGAGCCATGGCCTCAAGCTAAACGCCAAAAAGTGTATAATCATCCCCTCTGGCAAAAACAAAGTGCCCACAAATTACCACATAGGTGGTAATCCATTAAGTACAGAAGAAGTAATTAGGGACCCAAGTTGATAGCAATCTCTCATTTGACAACCACGTGGCCAAAGTGGTTAGAAAAACATTTTATATAGCCCACCTAATCATGAAGGGATTCACATCTACATCAGGGGAGGTCATCGTGCCTCTTTACTCATCCCTCATCAGGCCCATAATTGAGTAAAATGCCCCTTTTGGGATGTACCTTAACAGACACCTGCAGCAACTGGAAAGACCCCAAAAGTACCTCACCAAGAGGATCAAGGGGCTCAAACAGATGCCGTATGCTGCCCGGTTAAAGAAACTCCAGCTCTACTCAGTGGCATACCGCCTGCTCAGAGGCGATCTGTGCCTGACGTATAAAGCCATGTCCAACCCGGAATTAATGGACATGCTGCACCTCAGAAAATCCAAATCCCATCGAGCTACGCGCTCGAGGGACTTAAACCTCAGCACTGAAATAAATAGGACATGCTGGAGGGACAGATTCGTAACCCACAGGCTCCCTTCACTCTGGAATAAAATCCCCGTCCAGGTTAGGCAGAGTCCCTCATTGACTCTCTTCAAGAGGAATCTTCATGAGTGGATGGGAGATCGTAGGTTTACCCCAGGTATCACTTCTGTGTCACTGTTAGACAGAAGCACAGTATACTAACCTCGAAAAAGGGCATAGCAAAATTAATTTAAAATGGGTGGCGAAAGCCATACACACTCTGGCTAGGCTTATAAATGCCCTAGGGCAGATAGCCTAGTATGAACCTATGAACTATGGTTCCTAACAATTCTGTTAGGTGTCTCCCAAAGACATGACTAGGGGGAAGGTGGGGGGGAATTTGAGGAAGAATAAAAATGGACAACACAGATGCAGTTATTGTGAAACAGAGCGTGTGTAAGTAACATTAAGAAGGATTTCCAGATGTAAACAAGTGCATATAAATAGTGAGCACATGCAGGTTCCAGTGCCATTTTGAGAGAACAGCCAGAGTGTTAACAGGTATATGTGGTAGTCAGTCTGTTTAAAAATTTATTTAAGTTTAAGTTACAAAGCCTCATTCCTGATGTATTTGTGTGTAATAAAACTGCTTGAAAAGAACCCACAACCGCTTGTCTGTTTTATCCTGACCAGACGAGCGACATGGTGTCAGAACTGGGATTGAGAATACAACTCCAAGCAATGAGGTGCAGAGTTTAAGGTGAAGGTATATTGATCAGGTTGGGTGATAATAGTGCTCAAATTATCAAAAAGGGCCCGAAACAAACATGTAACCAAAACTTACACTGATTTATTTTGCAAAGAAAGTGAGACAGAGCATTCATAAGGCACAAAACGCATTATTAATCAAATGAGTACAACAAAATGCATTACTAATTAAAAATGTTCAAAACTACGATATTTGATAAAAAAGATATTCATATAGGGTGAATTACCTTTGGTTTGCATAATGAGCATGGTTAAAGCAACATGGGTGCAAGAAAAGTATAATGTGCATGATAAGAGGTTAAATGGGCATAACTAGCATAATAAAAGGGCAAAATAAGCTTAAAGAGCAAGGCGACTGCATGTTTTTTAGTAGAAGACAGTGTTTTGGGCATAAACTACTATTTCGGATTGGGTGAAGCCATTGAAAGCATAACTAGAGTTGTTTGAATTATTTCAAAGTGTATGAAGTATTTCAAACTGGGCAAAGTGTTTGAAATAATAGCACCATAATAAAGCACACTCTGCAAAGAGTTTGCTGTGTGCAAAGTGCAGTTATATTGCAAAGTGCAGTCAAAGTACAGCCATTTTGAAAAGTTTGCGCTGTGCACATTTATTCGCAGAGTGCCGCCATTTCAAAGTATTTCTTACATGGACAAGGAGTGGTTTAGCAAAGTACAGTGATTTTAAAGTATTCTTGTGCTACGGAGACTTACATGGCAAAGTGCAATTTCAGAGAGTTTGCTGTGCTAGTGGGAATAATTACAAGTTCTGGCATATATTTACATGTGCATGTTTGTACATAATTCAAGCACCTTCACTACCATGCGTTGATATGGCACAGGCATTTTGCAGACCCAGTCTACTTGTGTTTGATCATAATATTGCAGAGAATTGAAGAGTATATGAGCAGGAATGCAATATTTTCATACAAACAACTTTTTCTGACAAAGATGCATGTACAAGGGCATTCATTTTGCTTAACTTAGCTGGGTCAGAGGCCACTGAGAGAGGGCATTCATTTGTGTAAGCACCAGCAGTATAGGCAGGAGTGGGAGGAAACCACCATATTGTTGTACCAGCTGAATCAAGGGAAGACCCTGACTGTTTGAAAAGTACAGTTTTGTACCTACCATAAATGTAGATGTTCGAAGATCCACATTGCTGCAGTCCTTACATATGGGTAGTCCGCTGTCCTCGGTCGGCCCGAATACCAAAGTATTAGGCTGACGTCGGTCAAGGCGCTTAAAACGGACATCAGGACGTCAGGGTACAAAAGCGCATGACCAACGTCATTTCCTCAGTCTTTTCTTGCCCCAGATGTCAGAAGGCCCTAACAAGACAGGCCAAAGCCAAAAACCAGCAAAACCCAACCAACCACCCGTGCACTAACCATATTTACGATATGTACAACACAAACCACACCACCACCTTCAACAACAGAGGGGAAGGAGGGAGGGTAAATTGGACTGCAGCAATGTGGATCTTCGAACATCTACATTTATGGTAGGTACAAAACTGTACTATGTTCTTCATCTCACATTGCTGCAGTCCTTACATATGGGTAGAATCCCAAAGCAGAGTTAAGGGAGGATGGCAAAACTATAAAGCATTAGGAGCTGCCAACATGCCTTGTAAAATTGCAGTTGCAAATCCAGCCCTAGATTTAGAGTAAAGTGGAAGGTGGTAATGCTTAGAGAAAGTATGCACTGAACTCCAAGTAGCTGCTTCCAAAATATCTTTAGTAGCCACCCCTTAAAAGCTGTAGAAGTGGCAGTAGCCCTAGTGGAATGAGGCCTAATCCCAGCTGGAATCTCCTTACCATGATGGGAATAACAGACAGCAATACAAAAACCAATCCACTTAGAAATAGTTTGTTTTGAAACAGGTTTGCCCTGAGAACCCAAAGCAAAAGAAACAAACAACTGCTGAGACTGCCTGAACCCTTTAGTTCTGCTCAAATAATATCGCAACTGTCTGTGAATATCCAAAGTGTGCAAAATCTTTTCCCCTTTATTTTGGGGGTTTGCATAAAAAGTAGGCAAATGAATAGTTTGGTTTAAAGCCACACTAGAAACCACTTTAGGCATAAAAGAAGGGTTAGTACGCAAAGACACCCTATCCTTGTGGAAAATTAAGAAAGGCTCAACTGCCGTAAGGGCCTGTAATTCAGAAAACCTTCTCGCAGAGGTAATGGCCAACAAAAAAGCAGTCTTCCAAGATAAATATTTCAACTCTGCCGATGCTGCAGGCTCAAAAGGTTGTAGAGTGAGTTTCTCCAACATAAAATTGAGATCCCAAGCAGGAGTAGGAGCTCTACGTGGGGGTCTTATATTCTTTGCCCCTCTAAGGAATTGCTTAAACAAAGGCTGAGAAAATAATGGTGGGTCACAGTCATAGTGAGCAGAGATTGCTGCAGCATGAACCTTTATAGAGGAGAAGGACAAACCTTTGTCCAATAACTCAGTAAGGTATTGAAGCGCCACACTTAAATTAGGTTTAGAAACATCAAAGTCCTTTGCTGTACTCCAAAATAAAAATCTCCTCCATTTATCTGCGTAGACTTTCCTTGTACTAGGCCTTCTGGCCTCCAAAATAACATTCAAAACTTGTTGTGGAAGCGGAGACCCTCCAGGGTTTAAACCAGAATATGCCAGGCTGTCAGATGTAGAGAATGAAGTTTGACATTGAGTAAATGACCGTTCTCCTGAGACAGCAGGTGAGGAATCGAAGGCAAAGGCCATGGAGGCTCCTGTACCAGACTTCTCAGTAATGGGTACCAGTGCTGTCGAGGCCAATCTGGAGCTATTAAAATCATGTTTGGCTTGTCCTGTCTGACCTTCAGCAGTACCTTTGGGAGGAGAGGCAGAGGTGGAAAGGCATACACGTGAAGATTGCTCCAATTGAATGAGAGAGCATCCACTTTCCAAGCTGAGGGATGAAACCTTTTGTGCAAAACTTTGGCAGCTGGTAATTTAGTGGAGAAGCGAACAGATCTATGTCTGGAGTTCCCCATAACACTGTCAACCTCTGGAATACATGAGGATCCAATTTCCACTCGTGGGGATCCATAATTTGTCTGCTCAACACATCTGCTAAGGAGTTCTGTGCTCCTGGCAGAAACCTTGCCTGAAGATTTAGCTGTAAACTGAGAGCAGTCTCCCACAAAATCATTGCTTGTCTGCATAGAGGATAAGAATCGTTCCCCTTGCTTGTTGATGTACCACATGACAGTTGTGTTGTCTGTTTGAATCAACACCTGCCCTGGAAGAAGTAAATCCTTGAAAGCTATCAATGCAAATTGGACTGCTAACATCTCCTTCAAGATGATATGTAGATGTTGAAGTCTGGCAGGCCACGTGTCTTGTATCCATTTTCCATTTAGATGAGCTCCCCAAGCTTTGTCTGAGGCATCTGTCGTTAAAATCTGACTCGTCTCTGGCCGGGTCACAGAGTCCCTTGTTTAGGTGACATTCCTGAGCCCACCACAAAAATTCCTTTTGAATGCAAGGTATTATTTGAATGACAGTGTCCAAATCTTGGCAGTGCTGTGTCCATACATTCTTGAGATACCATTGTAGCTTCCTCATATGCAGTTTGGCATTGGGAAGTACCAGAATACAAGATGCCATGAACCCCAAGGCTTGAAGGACTGTCCTTGCAGTCAGCCTGGACTGATGAGACAACTGGTGGAAGTAAAGAGAAAGATTCTTTTGTTTGTCCGGGGTCAAAAAGGCCATCTGGGATGCTGTATTCAGTCTCACACCCAGAAAGCACATGTCCTGAGAGGGTACTAGACTGGACTTTATTTCGTTCACAGAATACCCCAGGCATCTTAACACTGCCATCACATACTGTAAATGATGAAGAAGTTAGTCCTTTTCTTGGGCCAGTATCAGGCAATCGTCCAAATAAGGATAGATCTGTATTCCTCTTAGCCTGAAGAAAGCTACCACTGGAGCCAGAACCTTCGTGAACACTCTGGGCAGTAGATAAGCCAAAGGGCAATGCAGAGAACTGATAATGTGAAGTCCCAGCCAAAACGCAGATACTTCCTGCAACTGGGCCTGATAGGAACATGAAGGTAAGCCTCTTTGAGATCCAGAGTCACCATCCAGTGATCTTTGCCCAGCAGAGGTAAAAGCTGTTGTAACGTTAACATTTTGAACTTGGGAATGTCCAGATATGTGTTGAGGATGGATAAATCCAAAATTGGTCTCCACGTTTCCTTTCTTTGGTACTAGAAACAGGCGAGAATAAAATCCTAGGCCCACTTCTGGCAGAGGAACCGTTTGTATGGCCCCTATTTGAAGTAGTAAAGAAATTTGCTTGCGAGCCTCTAGTCTTTGCTGAGGAGGAACGTCCGGCATGCCTTTGAAAGGAGGCAAGGTATGGAAATAAAACTTGTAACCCTGGTGTATGATATCCAATACCCATTTGTCTTGGGTAATCAACATCCAATTTTCCTTGAAGAGTGCTAACCTTCCTCCCAAAGGTGCTGCCAGGCAAGAAGGATCTGGCAGCTGAAAAGTAGGTCATTGGGCCTGTTTACGAAAGGACTGGCCCCTGCCCTCACCCGAAGATTGTGCAGGTGAACTCCCTGTTCTAGGCCTGAAAGAACTCTGAGCTCTGCTCCTACCACGTCTAGATCTACCCCTAGACTGAGAATCATAAGAAGGATACATCCACCCCTTAGCAGGCCAATTCCTACTAAACTTCGGAGGCTGAACTTGCAAAAAATCCTTAACAGCCTGCATAGACTTAGCCTTGTCTTCCATTTTCTTCAAGACTGATTCCACAGGTGAACCAAACAACACATCAGACTGCAAAGGAGCATCCAAAATCCCTGTCTTAACATGGTCAGATAAATTCTGATCCTTTAACCAGGCGTGCCTGCGAAGAACTGAGCCAGTGGCAGCCACCCTAGACGAGGCCTGCACAGCATCAAAACCACACTGTAATGAATGCTTACCCACTTGTTCAGAGACATGCACCAAATCTTGCAACTCTTTACACTCAATGCCTTCCGCCAGAGCATCCACCTTAGACTTCAATTGAGAAAGAAGAAAGTTTTGATATTTCAACATATGAAACTGGCAATTCAAAGCCCTCATAGCTAAGGTAGAAGATGTATAGACCTTCTTTCCCCATCTATCCAAAGCTCTGGCTTCTTTATCTAGAGGAACCGGACTTTTTACAACAGAGGCCTTGACACCCTTAGGTCCCTGACTAATAGTTTCTGGGTCCGCCCTAGGACTCTTATAAAGACATTTATGAGTCTCAGGCACCCTGTAATACCTATCCGGTTTAACAGGAGCAGGAGGCAGAGAATCAGGATTAAGTGAAGCCTCTGCAAACACATCTTCCACAACATCCAGAACAGGGGGTATAGCCAAGGGCCTATGCTGGGGTAACAGCAAAAACTCCCTAAGCCTTTTCCTAGAATCAGAGAAGTCCTGACCTTCCCACTTAAAATGTTCCCTCATAGAATGAAGTGTCTCTGAAAAAGAAAAATCCTCTGGAGGAGAAGCAGAAGGAGTGGAATCATCTGCATCAGAATCAGAATAAGGAGAATACTCCTGCAAGTCTTCAGCTGAAGACTCTGAAATATCGAAGCCTGCTCAAAACTTCCCAACTCTGGCTCCACCCTAGGCCTCTTATCAGGAGGGGGCATAGAACCTCTAATCAGAGTAATTAAATCTTCTGCCATTTTAAGCATGTGCTTCTTAGGCACAGACCCTGCTGAACTAGGAGAGACACCAACAGAAGCTGGAACTGGCCTGCCTCTGGGAGAAGCCTTGGAAACAGAAGGAGAAGGCCTAACCACCCTAGGAAGGGAGGGGAGTACAGTAACTTGGGAAGCCCCTTCAGCCTGACCTGCCTCCTGAGAGACCACCTCCTGCAAAATCAAAGTCTCCCCCTGAGACTCCAGAGAAGTCTCCGTCGGAACCACCAGTTTCACTGAAGCCTCTAAAGAACCGGCGTCCGGAACGACAACTCATCTTGCCTGGGTTTAACTGTTTTGTCTTTGCGCTTCTTCGCAGAAGCGGGCGCCGGAGAATCCGACGGCATATTATAATTGCACCGCTTCCCAAAGACCAGCCTAGCACAATCCAACCTTCGCTTAATAGTGCGTTTATTGAACCTGGCACAAAAGCGACACCCAACAACGTCGTGCTCAGGCCCCAAACAAGGAATACACAAAGAATGATAATCCCTATGCGGTATCTGTTTCCCACAAGAAATACAGTTATTCACTTTTTCTGACATCCGGTAAAACACTGAGGCAAGAAAAAAACAAAATAATCCCCAACGGGGTACTTAGCCAACTTGGATTCGGTCTGGAACTCCGAATTCGAAAAATTTCAGAACGCCGAACGGCACTTGCAACGCTGCTTCTGCATCGGACCATGCGGCAAAAAAGACTGAGGAAATGACGTCGGTCATGCGCTTTTGTACCCTGACGTCCTGATGTCAGTTTTAAGCGCCTTGACCGACATCAGCCTAATACTTTGGTATTCGGGCCGACCGAGGACAGCGGACTACCCATATGTAAGGACTGCAGCAATGTGAGATGAAGAACATCATAAATTTAGAGAAATCTGTAACCCCCAGACAAATGTTAAATTAGAGAGGCACCTATTTTATACAAGAGACCAAAAGCCAGGTGAAACATTTGCAGCTTATATCACTGACTTGAGAAATAAGGCTAAAACATGCAGATCTGGTGACATAAAAGATGAGATTTATTAAAAGGACAGGCTTCTGTGTGGTGTTAATGCTACAGTGAGAAAGATTTTGCTTCGTGACAGTGATTCAACGTTGAGCACAGCCACAGAGATTTGGCAAATCCACGAGCTCACAGAAAGGCACAAAAGTATGCTTACACGTGATAAAAGCTTAGTTTCAGCAGCATCTCATGCAAGCATAGGCAGCATGCAGCACATGGCAAGTAGAAGTAGGCCTAAGCATATGGCAGCTGCAACCCTGCATGATTTACAGGGAGGACCCATAACTTTCTAGCAAGTTCCAAAACTAGCTCAGCAAAACAGACATGCTCAGTGCAGTATAAGGGTGAGTCAGCAAAACCCAAGTCAAGTCTTATTGTTAACTGTCATAACTGTGGTGTCAGTCATAAGTCTAAAAGAGAGAAGTGCTTTGCATTTGGTCAATGATGCCACAAGTGTAAAAAATGGAACCACTTTCAAAAATTTTGTAAATCAATCAAGCCCCATTCAGTTATTAAGAAAGGTCACTCAAAAAAGCAAGTTGATCATATAGAAAGTTGCAACCCTTCCTTCTATGTAGATGCATCAGTGGTCTGTGAAAAGGTTAATGCAGTAGATTTGCCGGCAAAGAATGAAATATTTTGTATGGTCCTGATTAATGCTAAGCCCACGGAGCTCACTCAAAGTAGACACTGGTTCAAAGTGTAATGTGATGTCAGCAAAAACATTTGCTAGAGTGAGAGCTGGTGAGCAACTTAATTTGGAAAATTGTACGAAGCTTGCTGCTTATGGAGATTCAAACCGAAGGCTCAGAAGTGCTTTCATGCTATTCAGCTGGGAACAGTTCCAGCTTGCAATTTTATGCAGTTGGAAGACCTGTGCAGTCATTATTAGATCTCAGACAGTTTGAGAATGAAACTACCTTCTTTACCAAAGTACATCATGTCAACACATGTCCCAGTTCCAGCTTTACTGATACTATTTTCTCAGTGTATGCTGATGATTCTGACAAGTCAGGCTAACTTTCAGTTGTGTACTCCGCAGAAGTAGACCCAGAGGTCAGTCCAGTGCTCAGACCAGCAAGGAGAGTTCCAATAGCTATGCAGGACAAAGTCAAAGTCCAATTTGACAAAATGTTGCAGCAAGGTGCGATTTGTCCAGTCACAGAACCAACTGAGTGGATGTCTTCCATGTTAACTGCTCATAAGAAAAGTTCAGATGAAATCAGAACATGCAATGACCCAAGAGACTTGAACAAGGCATTACAGAGACCTCATTATCCTATGCATACAGTCTAGCAGCTTCCCGCCCTCATGCCAAATGCCACTGTTTTTTCTTAGTTGCAAAGAGTTCATTTTGGTACGTAATGCTTGACCGCAAATCTTCACCGACTACATTCAGTACCTCATCTGGTAGATACAGTTCCTCAGGATGCCTTTTGGAATAAATTCTGCCAGTGAAGTTTGTCAGCGTGTTGTTGCTGTGTCTTTCGGCTTTTCCCGGTTAGGGGTCACCGCAGCGGAACTCCGGTCCGCTAATGATTGGCAGTAGATTTTTACGTGCTGAGTTGCCGGCCCTGACGCACAGCCTTCAACGAAGGTACGCCCATTCACGCATGTCTCCACACAGAAGACGCTCTAGCGGAGAATCGAACAGGATGTCTTACTGTGAGGCGACAATGCTACTGCAGCACCACCACCGCAGTCTGAAGTTTGTCAGCGTGTAAGGGAGTAAATTTTTTCGGGCTATCCGTGTGCTATAATAGTTGATGATTTACTGGTTTGAGGCAGTGGTGAAGCACAGCAAGACAGAAACCACAGGAAAGTTCTGGACAGAGTGCATGAAGTGAACTTAAAAGCTCAATCCTCTGAAATGTAGATTCACCTTACCAGAAATTACTTGTTTGGATCATTTACTTACCAATACTGGCTTACGACCAGACCCTTCTAAACAAGCATCTATTTTTGAGATGGCAGCTCCAATGTCCAAGCCTTACAGCATTTTCTTGGTATTGTTAACTATTTAGGCAAATTTATCCCTGACTTTAGTGAGTTATCAACGCCTTTAAGAGAGCTGACATGTAAACATGTTGCCTGTTCATGGTTAGAACAACACCAGAGAGCATTTGATGACCTCAAACAGCAAATTGCCAATCAGCCTACATTTATTTACTATGATGTTCACAAACCAGTAGTTCTTTCCTGTGATGCTTCAAAGCTCGGTCTTGGTGCAGTTATTCTTCGGGAGGGCAGACCTGTTGCCTATGCATCTAGAACTCTTGCCAAAACTGATGAAGTATGCTTGAATTGAAAAGGAACTTTTAGCAACTGTGTTCGCATGGTCATCGTTCCATGATTATATCTATGGCCGAGCTATCCAAATAGAAACTGATCATCAAACTCTAGTCACTAATTTAAAAAAGCCTACGCATACAGCTCCAGCAAGGCTACAAAGAATAATGTTTAAATTACAAAAGTACAATTTCAAAATGGTCTTTGCAAAAGGCAAACTTCTTTATCTGGCTGATATCTTATCCAGATTGCCCAGAATTACCACAGAACAGCTTGATGCAGAAAGTTTTGAATTTGATGTCAAGGAAGTGCGTAATTTTTCTACCACAAGACTTGATGAGCTTAGAGATCATACAAAGACTGATCCAATTTTGCAAAACCTCAACCACTTCAATGTTGGATAGCCATCAAAGCAATCCCGTGTACCACCTGAAGTGCAACCTTATTTTCCATACACAGATGGGATGTTGATGGAAGATGGTGTTATTTTCCAAGGTCCAAAAGTTATTGTTCCTACTTCCTTGCAACGTGAATATATTTAGATTTTGCATCGTGGTCACCCAGGTTCCGATTCTACCAAAAGAAGGGCGAGAGGACTAGTATTTTGGCCTTCTCTATCAAAGGACATTGATAAAGTGCTTTCTTCTTGTTCAGTATGCAACAGTACTAAACTGGATTTACAAAAAGAGCCACTTCAGCTAAGCCAGATTCCTGAACTAGCTTGGTCAACACTAGCAACATGCATATTTGAGTGAAACAATCAGCATTACTTAGTGTTGGCAAACTCTTATTCGAACTGGTTTGAGATCAATTTGCTATCTGACCTAATGTCCAGTGCTGTTATTACTAAGATGAAACGTCATTTCTCAGTCCATGGTAGTCCAAACAAAGTTAATTCTGAGAACAGTACCCAGTTTATCAGCCAATTGTTTCAGAAATTTGCAAGAGTGGGACTTTATCCATGTTACTAGTAGTCTGTAATACCCACAGTCAAACAGCCTTGCTGAATGTGCAGTACAGAGTGCAAAGCAAGTACTAGAGGTCAAAGCGTGGCAATACAGATATATTCTTGAATTGGCTCGCCTGCTTAGAGACTTCTATCTAGGCAAACCAGAACAACCTATCAGTTCTAGTTTGTTGGTGCCCAATGCTAAAAACAACAAAGCAATCAAAAACTTCTTAAGAAGTGTTCCTTTCCGAAGTCCATCTATGACAAAATGAGCAGATTTCTTCATCCGTTGAAAGAAGGAGAGAGTGAGGATGCAAACGGCGAAAGGCTTTGATCGAAGTGGTCAAGTGAGAGGTTATGTGCAGAGCCAAGATTCTACTTACTGGAATCAGAGAATACAAGAGAAACAGCAGGGATCATCTTCCTGTGTCAGAAATGATATTGCAGCAACATACCTGTGATACAGACTCTAGATTTCAGACAACCCTGACAATGATCATACAGAAGAACATGTCTCAGTATCCATTCCCATTCCTGATGATGTCCCAGTTGCCCCCAAATTTGAACATTCTGTGAAGACAGTCCCCATTGCTAGATCCAATTCTGACTTTTATGTTAAACAGTCAGGTCATATTTCTAGCCCTAGTGTAAAATAAACAGCAACCTGGACATGTTTGTCTAATTTTGTATGATAGCATGTCAAAGAATTAGTTCTGTATAACTGCACGTCAAAAGATCACTTCTGTGTAATTATATGTCACTGAATACTGTTATTTATTACAGGATCTATTTCTCAAAGGAAGAGGTAAAACTGAGCGTGTGTATGCAACTTTAAGAAGCATTTCCAGATGTAAGCACGTGGACATAAATAGTGAGCACGTGCAGGCAGCAATGCCATTTTGAAAGAACAGCCAGAGTGTTAACAAGTATGAGTGTGGTAGTCAGTCTGTTTATAAGTTTATTTAAGTTTAAGTTGCAAAGCCTCATTCCTGACGTGTGTGTGTAATAAAGGTGCTTGAACAGAACCCACAACCACTTCTCTGTTTTATTCTGATTAGTTGAGCGACAGTTATGGTGAGTACATAACTTTTATATCTGACGTCATTTTCATTCATTCCTCAATGAATGGGACAGGGTCCCCTGCTACAGTAACTTTGGGTGGCCCTCATGGAAGGATGTACAGGAGAACTGCAGAACTGAATGCAGCTCTGTTTCTGGAGATTATGTCTAATTTATAATAAACAATAAAAGTATGAGCATTAGACCATGTACCAGCTGCTCAAATGTCATCAATGGAGGCTCTAGCCCAAAAGGCAGCTGATGTGGCTATTGACCTAGTTGAGTGTGCTTTTGGTTGTCTTGGCAAGGTTAGGCCACTCAAGGAATAAACATAGGAAATACAGTCAGTTATCCATTTGACTAGTGTAGTTTTGGAGATCCTCTTTTTCTAGCAATAAGATGGGAAAACTAAATAATTGATCATTTTCCCCCAAATTCCTTAGTCCTGTGAAGGTAAAAGCAAAGTTGCCCATGTACATCTAAGGGATGAAGGGTACATTCTCTTTTATTGTCAAATTTGGGAAAGAAAACTGGTACAGTGATCACTTGATTGATATCTGTTTCAGAGGCAATTTTTGGTAGAAAAGGAAAGTTTAGTGTGTAAAGTAACTAACTTTGTGAAAAATCAAATACAGTGGTTTTGAAGAGAGAGCTTGAAGTTCAGAAACTTGTCATGCTAAAGTTATGGCCACCAGAAAGACCGTTTTTCAAAGAAAGAAACTTAAGGTCTGTTTTAGTCGAAGGTTCAAAAGGTGAATGCACCAAAGTCAGGTCCCAAGGTGAAGTGTGGTTCCTAATTGGGGGGGTCTAAGTAAAAAAGTATAAGAAAGGCCTTACATAAAACTTAGATGAAGCCAAGGAGAAGCATTATCGCTGATGTGGTAGTTGAAGATGGCTGCTAACTGAACTTTGACGGTGGAAAAACTTGCCCCACTTTGAAAAAATGTAAAACAGCCAGGGGTAGAGTAGTGAAAGGATCCAACTCCTTCTCTGATAAGTCTAAAAAGAAAACTTGTTCCTTTTACTTTTATAAATCTTCCTAGCCGAAGGTTTGAGAGAGAAAAAAAGAATCTGGTGAACTGGGGAGGAATGCATGGAATGTCTAGCCATTGCTGGAATTGGAGAAACTAGGTGGTCAGCTTGAGTCCTGCAATATCCGGATGAAACATCCTTGATGGATGTGACAGGAGGTCTGGATTGGGATCCAGTGTCCATGGATGACATACTAGGTGAGACTACAGGAAGGGAACCGCACTTGCCAGGGCCAGAAGGGAGCAATGAGCATTACTTAACTGAAGCACTTTTTGAAGAACTCTTGGGATTATAGGCAGGGTAGGGTAAGCATAAAGCAGACCAGAGGGCCAAACCTGGACTAGAGCATCTCTCGGTGAATGTCCCTGGAAGGAATTGGGGCAAAGAACCTGCTGCATTTGTTGTTGATAGGAGAGGCGAAGAGATTTCAGCACGGTTGACCCTATTTGTGGAAGATCATGTTTGCCAATGACTGAATGAGAGACCACTCATGAGGCATCAGGATAATTCTGATGAACTTATCTGCTAAGATACTGGACTTCCCCAGTACGTGCTTCGCTACAAGAAAGCTGCTAGAGGAGATCACCCATGGCCAAATACTGACTGCTTCTCAGCAAAGGGGAGCAAGACCTGGTTTCCCCCTGCTTGTTGATGTACCAAGACTGCTGACATTTTGTCCATTTGAATACCAATAGTTCCTAGAAGAAGAGTGCTCTGAAGGGTATGCAATGCTAGAAGCACTGCTCTCATCTCCAGGACATTTACATGCAAGTTGGTCTCTTCTGGGGACATGACGTGCATTGAACAGTCCATCCCAAGTAATGCCCCCCACCCCACCCCAATTGGGAGGTGTCTATGGTCAATGCGGCATTCGGTGGAGGAAGACTAAATAGACGCCCTTGACAAGTCTCTTTGGAGTGTATCCACCACAGCAGGGATTTTCTGCAAACCTGAGATAATTTTACCGGATGTCGATGAAAAGACCATTGCACTACTTGAGTCCATTGAAGAATTCTCATATGAAGAACAGCAGTGTGTATTAAAGTTATTGCAGCAGCCATCGACCCTACGGCTTTGAATACCATTTTTTGCTGGGGAGAAGAAGAAGAAAGAACCTGTCTGACATGTGATTTCAAAGTAAGAACTCTATTTTGAGGTAGGAGAGTTAGACAACTGACTGCATCTAGATGAGCGCCAAAAAACTCCAAAACTTTGATTCGGTGAAGTTATGACTTGGCCTGACTGACACCAATTCCCAGAGAGTGAGACAGTTGGAGCAAGTAATCCCTGGCTCTTTAAAGAAGATGCCTGGTCGATGGAGTAAGGAGCCAGTCAGCCAAGCAAACACTGAATTCAAGCAGTCTTAGATGAGCTGTTACTGCTAACATACATTTGGCAAATACCCTGGAAACTATGGTGAGACCAAATGGCAGCGTTCTGAACTGGTAATGACTGGCTCCCAGACAGACATGTACCCATCACACATACATACAAATATTTCAAGCACAGGCATTAAAAGCACTTCTAACTTGCCAATATACCAAAACACTTGTTCCCATAATAAAAATATCCAGACAGTTCTTAAAAATATTTAAACTGGTACTTGCTTTACTGTAATTTGGTAGTCTGTTCCATGCATCAGCTACTGTCAGACAAAAAAAAGTTGTGTAAAATCTTAACATAACCATGGATGTCCTTCTCCTCAATGTTGCAGTATTCAACATATGAGTTTACTCCTCTTGGATCGCGAGTTACTTGAGCCAAGTCAGATGTCCCACGCACCATACAGTGACTGAAAACTTTTGTATACTGGCCAGACATTCGCGAAGCAAGAGTAAACCCATACGCTGAATACTGTAACATAGGAATAGAAGGACATCCAATTATTACACTTCTCATTCTTTAAGAGCACCTGTTCATTTTGATGTGATAGTACACATCTTGAAGATTGATAAAGCACAGCCAGTTGTCCTTCTGCAGAAGAGGCAGAATGGACTAAACTGTGACCATCCGGAATTTGGTATTCTTTACAAACTGATTCAGATAACTAAGATCCAAAATAGGTTTTAGGTCCCCTGTTTTCTTTTGCACTAAAAAGAAACTGGAGTAAATTCTGGATCCCTTTTGTATGGGGGACCACTTGGATGACTCTTGTCTAGCAGCTTTTGAATCTACAGAGCTAACTCCCTCTGACATGGTGGAACATCAGGGATGCATCTTTCCTTTTGAGGAACTTGTAAAAAGGGAAAGAAATATCCTCGGAATATGATCCTTTGCACCCAGGAAACTTTTGTGAAGGTTATCCAGGCTTTTAGGTGCAAGGACAAATGCTACAAGACCGCCTTCCAGAGAGGCTAGTCAAGACACCGTTCAGGAGCGCTGAAAGGATTTGTTTGAGACGGAATCTCAAGACCCTTGATTCTGTGTGGAGATCAGAGTGTGGGATATACCTTTTATAAGGTTTCCAGTGAGTCAACAATGCATACAAGTACTGAGCATGTGCAAGTAAGAGTGCCATTTTGAGTGAGCAGCCAGAGTGTGAGCATGCAAATATGTAGTCAGCTAGATAGTTTAAGTTTAATGTTCCTGCCATCCATCCTGATGTACACTTGGTATACAATAAACTACAGAAAATGAACACCAAAGCCTCAACATCTTCTTAATGCACATAAAAAAAGCATCACTGCGAACTCCCTCTGCTGCGTGGGTGGCATATTCCACTGCAGCTATTTTCCCCCTCTACCTCCGAGGGAAATCTCTGCAAGATTCTTGGAAAGGTCCTTAAGATTTCCAGAGCCACATCTTTTTACCACAGTGTTGATTCGTAGAAAAGGGTCTTTGCAGGGTGGAAAAGTGGATTCTCATGGTAGGCAAGGTTTTTCCATCTTACTCACTGCGGTAAAGTGTCGCTTTAATGCCTGACTCAAACAAAGAAGATCCATTCATCAAAAGAAGCTTTGATGATTGAAGTCTTCAAGGGCTCCACAAAAATCGCATAACCACATCCAAGCGTGTCTCCCAATGGTTATGCCTGAACAGGCTTCCCCTTGAGTAACCTTCAGCTGCATGCGAGATTAACTTCATGGACATGTTTGGAATGGATTGCAGCGTGGCAAGTCTGAATGAAAAAGACTATTCCTCTGCAGACATGGAACCAGGGGTAGAGTTAGATACTTCCTTAACTAAGTCCCTCTGAAACCTAGGGAAATGTGCCAGGTAATTCAGCGTGCATCATGCAAAGGTCATTGAAGCATACACACACTTCCCAACCTATCTAATGTCCTAGATTCCTTATTGGGGGGGGGGGTGGACAGTGGAGCCCTGTTCAGCCAGCTACTTTTTGGTGGCTGCCGCAACAACCTGGCAGCTATAGGGATTTCCCTAGGTCCAGTGCTGTCTGTTGGAGGGGATGGGTCAAACTTTTGTCTGGGTATTTGGGGATCGGTTCCATAGAGTCTAGTTCCTTCCACGCCCTGCAGAAGACAAGGTCTATAAACTTATCCTCACGAGGGGGTAACCCAAGATGTAGATGGTCCAAAGCTGAAGACTTCCAAGAACACAAGATTCCTCCTGGGAAGGGGTTTGGGAAGATTAAGCACCCTTCTGAGGAAGAATCTAAGATGTCTCCAAAAAAGACGTCAGCTGGGGATCTAGGAGGCCCTCCCCTCATCAAAATCATCTTCTGTGGGGGATTCCTGTGGGGAATACAAGTGCCTCCTCTTGCACAACCTCTTCCAAGGAACTTCTTCAGTGAGGTGATCTCGATAGGTGTCAGAAGAAGCAGGGAGTTCCCTGGTGGGAAATGTCTGGAAGCTCATACAGGCTAGCTGCCCCCGAGGTATAGGATGAGTAGACTCGGGCACAAGATCTGAAGGGGGAACAGGGATTGGATCCAAAGGAGCAAGAGTCAAAATATTTTGGGGGAGAGAAAACCCTCTCTACCACCTCAATGGTGGAAGGGTTAGGAGAAGCGGAGGACAGTGCGACTGGAGCTAAAACTTTCAGTGCAGACGATCCAAGGCCTTCCCAGACTCTCTGCTCGGAGGGAGAAGTTTGAGCAGAGCTGTCAAATGTCGAAACCCTGAGAGGAAGTGACTGCTCCGAAAAATTCTGAGTTGAAGTCACTCCGAAAACTTCTGAGTCGAAGTCAAGCCTTCGGATCTGATGCTGACACTTTGGCTCCGAAAACCATTATGCTCCAGAGGGGTTGTGCTCCAAGGAGTAGGAACCGATCGGATCAGGGAAGTCTTCAGAGTGGAACACAGAAGAATGCTTGGATCAGACGGTTTGACTCTCAGAGATCTCAGATTTGAGGGCTCCAAAACAGCAGGTTGGGTTGGAGGAAGAGTGATAACAGGCTGGAAAGAAGGTTTATGGATCATGGATCTGATGTGAGACAAGAGCCAGCAAAACATCAATTTTGATCCGTGTTCTGAGGTATTCTCATAATCCTATACACCTCTGCCTCGGAAAGACTTTGGAAGGACTTAAAGGACGAAGAAATGGAAAGTGGTCTGGAAGACTTTTTAGGGATCTCCTGAAGGAAAGGAGACCTTAACCTTGGGTATACCAGCGTCAGGGAAAACCTTGGACTACAGAGCCAAGGAGACTTGACAATAGTAGATGTCTGATCTGAAGACTTCAGATCACAACTCCTTGAAATTTTATTAAGTGGCTCAGAAGGAAGCACTGACTTGGGAGACCGTGCAGGGGAATGTTTTTGGTGCTCCCCGGGATTCTTTGATTTATGAAAGGGGGGTTGAGCCCTTGATGCTGAAATACCAGATGAAGGAGCAGAAGCTGGAAGGAAGCCTTTCAGAACAAGCTTGTTCCACTTATCACTAGCAAAAATGAAGTAGGAGGTGTCCAAGTGAGATGGGCCTAGACAACAGAAACACTCCCTGTGGGCATCACAGTTTGGGATCTTATGGCCACAGGAAGTGCACTTTTTAAATCAAGTAGGCTTTTCAGCCACACTGTACAACACAAGGCAGAAAGCCTACAAACGGGGAAGAAAGAAAAAAAATTAACAGCTGACAAAGACTGATACCAGCAATGACAAAGTACAGTTTTGTACCTACCATAAATGTAGATGTTAGAGTGTCTTCACTGCTGCAGTCATTACACTTGGGTTATCCTGCCATCAGGCGGTCTCGCAGTCGGCCAAAGTTCCAAAGTCTTGGTCCGGCGTCAGCTGCTGTCACCTCCTCCCTGATGTCAGTGCGTCAGGGGTATATAAGAAGCAGCCAACGCCATTTTCTTCAGTTTTTCTTGCCCCAGATGTCAGGTGCCCCCAAAAAGATAGGCAATACAAATTGCTTACAAAATATACAATAAGGTAAAAACAAAACCTTCAGTAACCAGCAAATACACCACACAGGTAGTATAGTGTAGAAAGTTATAGATAAGACCCAGCTAAGAAAGAGGGGATGGCGGGTGGGCAACCAGTACTGCAGCAGTGAAGGCACTTGAACATCTACATTTATGGTAGGTACAAAACTGTACCATGTTCATCGTGTTTCACTGCTGCAGTCATTATACTTGGGTTGAATCCCAAAGCTGAGTCAGGGTGGCTGGTTCTATAGAGGATTTGGTGTGGCTATGAGGCCCTGCAACACTGCAGTGGCAAAGCCAGCTCTGGATCTAGAGTAAAGAGGCAAGTGGTAATGCTTGGTAAAGGTGTGCACTGAACTCCAAGTTGCAGCTTCCAAAATGTCTTTGGTAGGTAGGTACACCTCTAAGGTAGGCAGTAGAAGTAGCAGTTGCCCTGGTGGAATGTGGTCTAATGTTAGATGGTACAGGTTTCCCATGCTGTGTGTAGCAGAACCGGATACAGTGTCCTATCCACTTTGATATGGTCTGCTTTGAAATAGCCTTTCCCCGTGATCCTGCAGCATAAGATACAAACAATTGTTCAGTTTTTCTGAAAGCTTTTGTTTTGTCCAAGCAGAAGCGTAATTGCCTGTGTATGTCCAAGGAATGTAGAAGTCTCTCCCCTTTATTTTGGGGATTTGGATAAAATGTTGGCAAGTGAATAGTTTGGTTAAGAGCCATACTGGATACCACCTTAGGCATAAAGGAAGGGTTTGTTCTTAAGGAAACCCTGTCTTTGTGGAAAATGATGAAAGGCTCCACTGCCATTAGTGCCTGTAGTTCTGAGACTCTACGTGCAGAGGTTATTGCCAGAAGCAGAGCAGTTTTCCATGACATATATTTTAATTCTGCGGAATTGGCTGGCTCAAAAGGAGGTAAAGTGAGTTTTTCCAGGACAAAATTGAAGTCCCAAGTAGGTGTTGGTGCTCTCCGGGGCAGTCTTATGTTTTTAGCCCCTCTGAGGTACTGCTTTAGCAATGGATGAGAGAAAATAGGAGGATCTGTGTTGTAATGAGCCGATATGGCAGAAGTGTGGATCTTAATGGATGAGAACGATAGTCCTTTGTCCAGCATCTCAGTTAAGTATTGTAGTATCTGAGGAATGTTCGGGACAAGAGGGTCAAGGCTTTGAGCCTGGTTCCAGGCACAGAATCTCTTCCACTTTTCTGAATAAGATTTCCTGGCCTCCAAAATTACATCCATGACAGCTTTACAGAGAGGTGTTGTCTGTTTGGCTAATGAATCTGCCATGCAGCCAGGTTTAAGGTTTTGAGCTGACTGCGCAGGATCCGATTGTTTTGCTGGGTCAGAAGGTGTGGAATTTGAGGCAAAATCCAAGGTGGGCCTTGAGCTAAGTTCTTTAAGATTGGGTACCAATGCTGGCGTGGCCAGTCTGGAGCAATCAGTATCATCTGTGTTTTTTCTTGTCTGGCTTTCAGGAGTACCTTTGAAAGGAGAGGCAGAGGTGGGAAGGCATAAACATTTAGGCTTTTCCAGCTGAACGAAAGAGCATCCACTTTCCATGCTTGTGTGTTTTAAGTCCTTGTGCAGAATTTTTGTAGTTGGCAATTCAGTGGGGAGGCAAAAATATCTATGTCTGGGCACCCCCATTTTTGCATTATCATGCTGAAGACTTGTGGATTTAATTTCCACTCGTGAGGATCCATGATGTTTCTGCTTAAGTCGTCTGCCAGAGTATTTTTCTTTCCTGGTAGGAATTGTGCTTGCAGATGAACTTGGTAAGTTAGAGCTGTGTTCCACAAGGTCATGGCTTGCCTGCATAGGGGGTAAGAATGAGTGCCCCCTTGCTTGTTTATGTACCACATTACTGTGGTGTTGTCTGTCTTTAATAATAATTGTCCTGGATGCAGAAGGTCCTTGAAAGCTGTTAGGGCATTTTATCTCTTTTTGATTGATGTGAAGATGCATTTGGTCTGTGGTCCATTTGCCCTGAATACATTTTCATACCATGTGTGCTCCCCAGGCATAATCCGAAGCATTGGTTGTAAGAATCTGCCTGGCTGTGGGAAGAGTGAAAGGCTGACCCCTGTTGAAGTGACATGCCTGTGCCCACCATCGAAACTCCTGTTGTAGGCAGGGAATTAGTGGTATTACTGTTTCCAAGCTGTGAGAGTGTTGAGTCCAAACACTTTTTAGGTACCATTGTAATTTTCTCGTATGCAGTCTGGCATATGGAATTAGTAGTATGCAGGATGCCATGAATCCCAAGGCCTGCAGAATTTTTCTTGCAGGGAGTTGGGACTTTGTTGCCATCAATTGAAAATACTGAGTCAGTTGTCCTTGTTTGTCTGGTGTGAGATAAGCCATCTGGGCCGTTGTATTTAAGCTGGCACCCAGGAACATTATCTCTTGTGAGGGCACTAGTTTTGACTTTTTTTCGTTTACTGTGTACCCTAGGCAACTTAACAACTTTTTTACAAACGCCAGATGCTTGAGAAGAATGTCCTTGCTCTCCGCTTGAATTAGGCAGTCGTCCAGGTATGGATATATTTGAATTCCTTTTTGTCTGCAAAATGCAATTATTGGTGCCAGGCACTTTGTGAAGACCCTGGGTGCAGTAGATAAGCCAAAGGGCAGTGCAGAGAATTGGTAGTGCATTGAACCAGCTATGAATCTGAGGTATCTTCTGCAATTTTGTCTGATAGGGACATGCAGGTATGTCTCTTTGAGGTCCAAAGTAAAAAGCCAAGCTTTCTTGCCCAACATGGGAAGGAGCTGCTGTAGTGTCAACATTTTGAATTTTGGAACATCCAGGTAAGTATTCAGAGTAGAGAGGTCTAGTACGGGTCTCCAGGCTTTGCCCTTTCTGGGGACCAGGAAGAGTCGAGTAAAATCCTTGTCCTTGTTCCTGCTGTGGCACTTTTTGAATAGCTCTCATGTCCATGAGGGCTGAAATTTGTTTTTGAGCCTCTGCCCATTGATTTTGTGGCAGGTCTGGCACTCCTTTTAGCCTTGGTAAAGTGTGAAAGTGGAACGTGTAACCTTGAGACACAATATTCAGCACCCATTTGTCTTGGGTGATTGCTTGCCAATTTTGTGAAAAAAGTGCTATTTTCCCCAAGGGAGCTGCCAAAAGGGAAGAGTTTGGCATTGGAGGGGGGAAGTCATTGGGACTGTTTTCTGTAAGGTTATGACTTGTCCTCACCTCCTTTTGGGGTTGAAGCACCCCACTGTCGTGGTCTATACGAGCCTTGGGGCTGAGATCTGCCTCTTGGGCGTCTGTATCTGCCTCTTTGTGGCCTGTCTGACACTGGAAAGGATCAATTTTTAGTAGGCCAATTCCTGCTAAATCGAGGTGGCTGTACCTGTAAGAAATCCTTCACTGTTTGCATAGATTTTGCCTTATCCTCCATTTTCTTTAATACCTCTTCTGCCTTAATACCAAATAAAATATCTTGCTGTAAAGGAGCATCCAATAATTTTGCCTTAACATGATCTGGTAAACTTTGTTCTTTTAACCAAGCATGCCTTCGAATCACAGATCCTGTAACTGCTGCTCTACAAGAAGCTTCTAATGAATCAAAACCATATTGCAAAGTATGCTTTCCCACTTGTTCAGCTGCATGCAATAAATCCTGCATTTCCTTATAATCAGGTTGGTCTGCACTTGTACTCATTTTCTGTTTTAACCGAGACAGTAAATATTGTTGATATTTAAGCATGTGAAACTGGCAATTTAAAGCCCTCACTGCTAAAGCTGCAGAGGTGTAAACTTTCTTCCCCATCTGTCTAATGCTCTAGAATCCCTGTCCGAAGGAACTGGATTTTTAGCCGTGGAGGCCTTTACCCCTTTGGGACCCTGGGAAGTAGTTTCTGGGTCAGCAGCAGGGTTTTTATAAAGAAATTTGTGAGAGTCAGGGACTCTGTAGTACCTGTCTGGCTTGACTGGAGCAGGGGGTAAAGAATCAGGATTTAAACTGGATTCAGAGAACACATCATCCACAATATCCAACACTGGCGGAATAGCAAGGGGCCTGTGCTGAGGCAATAAAAGAAAGTCTCTGAGCCTTTTCTTGGATTCTGAGTAATCCTAGCCCTCCCAATGGAAATGCTCCCTCATGGTATGTAAAGTTTCCCCAAAAGAGTAATCCTCAGGAGGAGAGGCTGAAGGAATTGATTCTTCAGCATCAGAGTCCTCGTACGGGGGAAAAAAAGAGTATCCCTGGTCTGAAGAGGAATCAGAATATATTGAAACCTGGTCAGAGGAATCAGTCTGTATCCTGCCTAGGCCTTTTATCAGGAGGGTGATGGGAAACCCTGATCAGAGTAATTAAGTCTTCGGCCATTATGAGCATCTGCTTTTTAGGCATGGGGGCCTTGTCCAGGTGAATGCTGTACTTGCTTCTTTGTCTTTAATGTAGTTTTAGACTTGGCGGTAGTTGCAATGGTAAGTTGTGAAGGTCTGAAAACACCCTCAGAAGCCAATGCCTGCTCAGCAGCTCCGGACCCATCTGAAGGGTTAGTCTCCGTAGGCCCAACACCTTGAGTATCCAGAGGCCTAGGCACCTCCACGTGGGAGTCGGTCACGGCCTGTGGCTCTGAGGTAGCAGGTGTCAGGGGCTGCTAAAGCGCCTCACTGAGAACCGGCGACTGGCCTAGAAAAGGCTTTGTTGTCAGTTTTGGGCCTCGGATGCCTATCCTCATCTTTATCTTTGCGTTTTTTTGTGAATTCCAGTCGGCGGTTGTTCCGATGGCATGGTATAATTAAACCTTCGGCCAAAGTAATGGAGAGCAAAATCAAACCGATGTTTAACAGTGCGTTTGTTAAATCTAGCACAAAAACTACAACTAGTGACGTTGTGATCTGGGCCTCGGCATGGAATACAGTAAGAATGAAAATCCTTAGGAGGTATTTGCTTCCCACAAGAAATACAATTATTAACTTTTACTGACATCGTTCTGAGGCAAGAAAAAAAAGTTTCCCCAATGGGGTACTTAGCTTTATTGAAGACTTCGGTTCTGAAAATCGAATTTGACATCTCAGGAGTTGGCCGACCGGCACTTGTGAACTGGTTTTGCTTCAGGCACCGCGCGGCAAGAAAGACTGAAGAAAATGGCATCTGCTGCTTCTTATATACCCCGGACGCACTGATGTCAGGGAGGAGGCGACAGCAACCGAGGCCGGACCAAGACTTTGGAACTCTGGCCGACTGCGGGACCGCCTGATGGCAGGATAACCCAAGTGTAATGACTGCAGCAGTGAAACACGATGAACATCTAGAAAATACCTCAAAGGGAAGTAAAGAGAGGAAAAAGATAAATAACAACGGTAATAAAGACTATCTAAAAAATGTTAAATTTGGTAGCTAGAAAAGAGGTAAAGGAGATACTGTTAATAACCAAGAAATAAGACTTAAAGAAAAAAAAAATTAATTTTTAAACTCACTAAACCCGCAACGATTTTGAAAGATCGCAATTCCAAACTGTAGACCAGCAAATAGTTCTGAGATAACACAGTGGTCGGGGCATTATGGGTAAGGGAGGAACTGAAGAGTAGGATCCTAGAATCTTAGAGAAAGTAGCAGAGTCAGACTAGATGATTGGATCTGAACCCCATTAATTGAGGAACAGATGAAAATGACATCAGATCTAATGTTATTCACAAATCTGACAAGCTTTTCGCTTATTTTCATCCTAGGCTTTTGGGTTTAGTGGTTTCTAAGCAAACCATCTCTGCCTGAATTTCTAAAGCCATTTCTTTTTGCTACTCTTTACATGGTAAATGCCTTTCCTCATCAATAAATGCTCATTCTACCAGGACTGTTGCCACTTCTGGTGTTTTTCAAGGGACTGGATACCAACTCCATCTTTGAGGCTGCTACTTGATCTTCTGTAAAAAAAACTTCACTAAGCATAAGTTGGATGCTATTTCCATGGCTAGAACTGGCTTTGATCTGAAATTCTCCTAGCTAACATGTTTTGAAAGGAACTTCATTAGCAGGTGAATTTATAAGTTCAAAGGAAACAACGGTCACTCTATCCAAAATGAAACTCACTTCCAAACATGCAGCACCTATTTCTTTGGTGGGCTAACATTTTACACCCTTTTTAAGAACTACTTTATCAAAAGTAAAGCTATTAAGGGTAGTTCTAATGGCAACACAGGCTGAAATGGCTGACAGACGCACATCAACAGCTAAGAAATGGTTTTCTGAAGCAAGTAAGAAAGATAAAAGGCCACTTTGATAAACTGTAGCTGCTCTTAAGACGACTACTGCTGGACCTGCACCAAACGGAGACTCTGTTCTTCTGAAAAAGTACAGTTTTGTACCTACCATAAATGTAGATGTTAGAGTGTTCACCCTGCTGCAGTCATCACTCTTGGGTTATCCTGCCATCAGGCGGTCCCTGCAGTCGGCCCGAGTTCCAAAGTCTTGGTCCAGTGTCGGTTGCTGTCACTTCTTCCCTGACGTCAGTGTGCCAGGGGTAAACGACATTTTCTTCAGTTTTTCTTGCCCCAGATGTCAGGTGCCCCCAATAGGTTGGCAAAATATATACATATATACATATACACACACATATATGTGTATATATATATATATATATATATATATATATATATATATATATATATATATATATATATATATATATATATATATATATATACACATATATATATATATATATATATATATATATATGTATATATATACACACACACACACACACACACACACATATATATATATATATATATATATATATATATATATATACACACACATATATATATATATATATATATATATATATATATATACACACACATATATATATATATATATATATATATATATATATATACACACACATATATATATATATATATATATATATATATATTTATATAGCTAGATAAAAATAAAACAATACCTTTAGGCACAAGCAAATACACCACAGAGATTGTATAGGATAGAGTGGTATAGATAAGTTCAGCTAGTTCAGAGGGGATGGAGGGAGGGTAACCTGGACTGCAGCAGGGTGAACACTCTAACATCTACATTTATGGTAGGTACAAAACTGTACTATGTTCATCGTGTTACCCTGCTGCAGTCATCACTCTTGGGTTGAATCCCAAAGCTAAGGATGGGAGGTGGAGTTAAACAGGGTTAGAAGATGCTAGTAGGCCGTGCAAAACTGCAGTGGCAAAACCAGTTTTAGTCTTAAGAATATAGAGGTAAGTGATAGTGTTTGGTGAAGGTGTGCACTGAACTCCAAGTTGCAGCTTCCAGAATATCCTTGGTTGGCACTCCCCTGAGAAAGGCTGCTGATGTAGCTGTAGCCCTGGTGGAGTGGAACCTAATGTTAGCAGGTACCGGTTTCCCATGATGCGTGTAGCAGAAATGTATGCAATGCCCTATTCATTTAGAAATGGTCTGTTTCTGAGATAGCTTTTCCTTGTGATCCTGTAGCATAGGATACAAAGGGCTGGTCAGATTTTCTGAAAGCCTTAGTTTTGTCCAAGTAGTAACGTAATTGCCTGTGAATGTCCAAAGAGTGCAGTAGTCTTTCTCCTTTGTTCTGGGGATTTGGGAAAAAGGTGGGCAAATGAATGGTTTGGTTTAGGGCCACACTGGATACCACCTTTGGCATAAAGGAAGGGTTAGTCCGTAGAGAGACTCTGTCTTGATGAAAAATGAGGAAAGGCTCCACTGCCATTAGTGCCTGTAGCTCTGAGACTCTTCTAGCTGAGGTTATTGCTAGTAGCAGGGCAGTTTTCCATGAAAGAAATTTTAAAACAGTTGAAAAAGCTGGTTCAAAGGGCGCAGTGTAAGCTTTTCCAGAACAAAGTTGAGATCCCAAGTAGGTGTTGGTGCTCTCCTTGGTGGTCCTATGTTCTTAGCCCCTCTGAGGTACTGTCTTAGGAGTGGATGCGAGAATAAAGGAGGATCCATGTTGTAATGAGCTGAAATTGCTGAGGCGTGGATCTTAATAGATGAAAAGGAAAGCCCTTTGTGCAACATCTCAGTTAAATATTGTAGAATCTGAGGAATGTTTGGATCAAGGGGATTTTGGCCTTTAGCCTGGTTCCAGGCACAAAATCTTTTCTATTTGTCTGAATAGGTTTTCCTGGTGCTGGGCCTCCTGGCCTCCAGAATGACATCCATAACAGCTTTGGATAGAGGTGTTGGCTGGTTGTTTAGGTAATTTGTCATGCAGCCAGGTTTAAAGTCTTGAGCTGGCTGTGTAGAATCTGATTGTCTCGCTGGGTGAGCAGGTGAGGAATTTGTGGTAAAGTCCATGGTGGGCCGTGGGCCATGTTCCTTAGAATTGGATACCAATGCTGGCGTGGCCAGTCTGGTGCAAAGAGTATCATTTGTGGCCTCTCTAATCTGACTTTCAGCAGTACCTTTGCTAGAAAAGGCAGTGGAGGAAAGGCATACACTGTTAATGTTTTCCAACTGAATGAGAGGGCGTCCACTTTCCAAGCATGTGGATGGAATGTCCTTGCGCAAAATTTTTGAAGTTGGTAGTTTTGGGTGCTTGCAAACAGATCTATGTCTGGGCGTCCCCATTTTTGAGCTGTCATTGCAAACACTTGTGGATCTAGTTTCCACTCGTGTGGATCCAAGATGTTTCTGCTTAGGTAGTCTGCCAATGTGTTTTTCTTTCCTGGCAGGAATTGTGCTTGTAATTGAACCTGGTAAGACAGTGCAGTGTTCCACAAGGTCACTGCTTGTCTGCATAGAGGGTAGGAATGTGTACCCCCTTGCTTGTTTATGTACCACATTACTGTGGTATTTTCCATCTTTATTATTAGTTGTCCTGGGTGTAAGAGGTCCTTGAAAGCTGTTAGGGCATTCTGTACTGCTAGCATTTCTTTTTGATTGATATGCAGATGCCTCTGATCTGTAGTCCATTTGCCCTGAATGCACTGTCCTGCCATGGTGTGCTCCCCAGGCATAGTCCGATGCATCTGTTGTCATAGTTTGCCTGGCTGTGGGTAAGGTGAAAGGCTGGCCCTTGTTGAGGTGACATGCCTGTGCCCACCATAGAAACTCCTGTTGAAGGCAGGGAATGAGTGGTATCATCGTTTCCAAGCTGTAGCTGTGCTGAGTCCATATGCTTTTCAGGTACCATTGTAATTTCCTCATATGCAGTTTTGCAAATGGTATTAGCAGTATGCAAGATGCCATGAATTCCAAGGCCTGCAAATTTTTTCTTGCAGGGAGTTGGGTCTTTGTTGCCATTATTTTGAAATATTGAGTCAGCTGTTGTTGCTTGTCTGGCATGAGATAAGCCATCTGGGCCATTGTATTCAAGCTGGCACCCAGGAATATTATGTTTTGTGAGGGCACTAGTTTTGATTTCTTTTTGTTTACTGTGTACCCTAGGCAACTTAAAAGGTGTTTGACAAATGCCAGATACTTTAAAAGAATGTCCCTGCTTTCTGCTTGAATAAGGCAGTCGTCCAGGTATGGGTATATTTGAATTCCTCTTTGTCTGCAGTATGTAATTACTGGTGCCAGGCATTTTGTGAAGACCCTGGGCGCAGTAGATAAGCCAAAGGGCAGTGCAGAGAATTGATAATGCATTGAACCTGCAATGAAGCGGAGGTATCTTCTGCAATTTTGTCTGATAGGGACATGCAGGTATGCCTCCTTGAGGTCCAACGTTACTAGCCAAGCATTCTTGCCCAGCATGGGAAGAAGCTGCTGTCGTGTTAGCATCTTGAATTTTGGTACTTGCAGATAGGTGTTCAGAACTGAAAGATCCAGAATGGGTCTCCATGCTTTGACCTTTCTTGGGACTAGAAAGAGTCTTGAGTAAAATCCTTGTCCTTGCTCCTGTGTAGGTACCTGTTGAATGGCTCTCATGTCCATGAGAGCTGTAATTTGTTTTTGTGCCTCTGCCCATTGATTTGGTGGCAAGTTTGGCATTCCTTTTATCCTTGGTAAGGTATGAAAGTGGAATCTGCATCCTTGAGAGACAATGTTTAGGACCCATTTGTCTTTTGTGATGATGTGCCAGTTGTCTGTAAAAAAATGATAATTTTCCTCCCAAGGGAGCTGCCAGGAGAGATTTGCTTGGTAGTTTGAGGACTGAGTCATTTTGTTTGTCTTCTGCTAGCTTGGGGCCTGTCTTCTCCTCCTTTCTGGGTGACAGTACCCCATTGGTGAGGTTTGTAAGGGCCTTGTGACTGACCTCTGCCCCTTGGGCATCTATATTTGCCCCTTTGTGATCTGTCAGAAGCTGGAAAGGACCAGTTTTTCGTTGGCCAGTTTCTGCTGAAACAAGGGGGTTGTACCTGCAAAAAATCCTTGACCGTCTGCATAGACTTTGCCTTATCCTCCATTTTCTTTAAAACCTCTTCTGCTTTGACACCAAATAATACATCCTGCTGTAAAGGTGCATCCAATAATTTTGCTTTAACATGATCAGGAAGGGTTTGTTCTTTTAACCAAGCATGTCTACGTATGAAAGAGCCAGTAACAGCTGCTCTACAGGAAGCTTCCAATGAATCAAATCCACATTGTAAAGTATGTTTGCCCACCTGTTCAGTTGCATGCAACAGATCCTGCATTTCCTTGAATTCAGACTGTTCAGTATGTGTACTCATTTTTTGTTTTAATCGAGACATTAGGAACTACTGATATTTCAGCATGTGAAACTGACAATTTAATGCTCTCATAGCCAGAGTTGCTGAGGTGTATATTTTCTTTCCCCATCTATCTAGGGCTCTGGAATCCCTTTCAGAGGGCACAGGATTTTTAGCCATAGAAGCTTTAGCTCCCTTAGGACCCTGGGACATTGTTTCTGGGTCAGCCACAGGGCTTTTATAAAGGAATTTGTGTGAGTCAGGTACTCTGTAGTATCTGTCTGGTTTGACTGGAGCAGGAGGTAGAGAGTCTGGATTTAGAGTAGACTCCAAGTAAGCATCATCCACAATATCTAAAACTGGAGGGATAGCAAGAGGTCTGTGCTGAGGTAGTAAAAGGAACTCTCGGAGCCTTTTCTTAGGATCAGAGTAGTCCTGGCCTTCCCAGTGGAAATGTTCCCTCATGGTATGTAAAGTTTCCCCAAGTAGTAGTCTTCAGGGGGAGATGCTGAGGGAATAGAGTCTTCAGCATCAGAGTCTTCATAAGGCGGAAAAGTGTAATCCTGTTCCTCAGAAGAATCTGAGGAAATTGAAACCTGGTCAAAGGAAGCATAATCCTCCTCTTGTCTTGGTCTTCTATTAGGAGGGGGATGGGAACCCCTGATTAGGGTAATCAAATCTTCAGCCATCTTAAGCATCCGTTTCTTAGGCATGGGGCATTGAACTGTAGACTGATGTACAGTCTTCTTTGGTTTTAAAGGAGTTTTATTTAATGGTGAGTGTAGTCGGTCTGAAGACACCTTCTGCAACTGAAGGGGTTTCCACTGCACCGGGGTCTACTACTGCTACGGTGTCGGAAGGGCCTAATGAAGATGGCTGCGTCGGCCTAGTAGACTCCGCTTGAGAATCCGCAGCTGTCTGGGGTTCCAGTTCTGCGGTAGTCAGGGGCTGCGTAGGTGCCTCACTGAAAACTGGAGAACCAGCGACAGGCCCAGCAGAGGCCTCGGAGTCTGGCTTGTTCCTAGGCTGCCTGTCCTTATCCTTGCGTTTTTTATGCATGCCGGTCGTCGGCTGCTCCGACGGCATGATATAATTAAATATCCTACCAAAGTAATGTCGTGCGAAGTCAAAACGGCGTTTGACAGTTTGTTTATTAAACCTAGCACAAAACCGACAACCTGTGATGTCGAGGTCTGGGCCTAGGCAAGGAATACAACAGGAATGGAAGTCCTTATGAGGTATTTGCTTCCCACAAGAAATGCAATTGTTAACTTTTTCTGACATCGGACTGAGGCAAGAAAAGGTTCCCCAACGGGGTACTTAGTTTTATTGAAGCCTTCGGACTGAAATTCTAATCGTAAATCTCAGGTGTCGGACAACCGGCACTTGCGAACTGCTTCTGCTTTGGGCGCCGCATGGCAAGAAAGACTGAAGAAAATGGCGTTGGATGCCTCTTATATACCCCTGGCGCACTGACGTCAGGGAAGAAGCAACAGCAACCGACGCCGGACCAAGACTTTGGAACTCGGGCCGACTGCGGGACTGCCTGATGGCAGGATAACCCAAGAGTGATGACTGCAGCAGGGTAACACGATGAACATCTAGAGTTTTCCAGTGATGGACGTCCTAGCCTCCTTGTTCGGAAAAATTCAAAATCAGTCCCCTACCTTAAAGAATGCAAGATTATAGAATTTATAGGACTGGGTTTACCAATATCCCTTGCTATGCAACAGAAGACAGCACAAAATTAGGGGAAGTCCCCTGAACCTCCGAAATGCAAAAGGCGGGGGAGTATCCATATTCATCAAGGATACCCACACCTCCAGGTTAGAGGCACAGCACGATGCTTCAGAGATCATCCACGTGCAACTAACAACGGGCAAAAATGCTATTCAAATTATAGCTTGCTACAGATCACCCATCATGTCCCAGAACCCCCACTCCGCATTCCTTGAAACACTGGGAAACAAAGGTCCTACTAAACACCCTGATATTGGGTGATTTTAATTACCCAAACATTAAATGGGGAACTACTCAAGTACAAACTCCCTTGCCCAACATTTCCTAGAATTTATAAACTCAAACTCCCTGGATCAACTGGTCAACACCACCACCAGAGGTGACAACATATTGGACCTGGTCATCACCAACATGGGCGACCGGTGTTCCACACCAGAGGTCAACCCCTCGCTGACTGGATCTGACCATAAACTAATCACTCTGGATATCCACATTCCGTCACCACCCCCGGTCAAAGAAACCACCATGAAAAACTTTTCAAAAGCAAACTTCACATTACTTAAGACCAAGGTGGGAAGTTTCAAAGCCCCTATGCTAAAAGATAATGCTGTCCAAGCTGCAAAATCATTTACTAATGCACTCTACGGGCACCTACAAGAATGCATGGATTGTGCTATCCCAAACAAAACCAAGACTCACTCCTCCAAGAAAAGGAAACCAGTCTGGTGGGCCCCTCCCATAAACAAGCTATATAATAGAAGGAGAAAATTAGTATAGAAAAGAGTAAAATCCCAAGAAGGGAAGACATCCTTGATCAGTATCATAAAATCATCCAAGGCTAGCTTCAAAAGAAAAACTGCCATGGACTCCAAAGATGACCACAAGGCATTCTTTAGCTATGTAAGAATCTAAGTGGCAAGTCTCACATCTGCTAGTGCAGAATGGCACAAAATACACTGAACCGACTGATATAGCCAACATCCTGGCAGACCGGTTCAGTGCAAACTTCACCCCCCCCCCAAAAGGGCCCATAGCTACACCAGAAGAATGTAGTGCCCCTGAAATCACAGACACTCAGGTTAAAACAGCCCTCTCCAAAGCCAAAAACACAGCATCAATGGTACCGGACGGTGTCCCAGGCTGCATCCTACATGAGCTCAAAGATGAATTAACCCCTCACCTAAACACACTGTTTAAACTCAGCCTCTCCACAGGCTACGTGCCCACAGAGTGGTGCACAGCAACGGTTATTCCACTCCACAAAGGTGGAGCCACAACAGACCCTGGGAACTATCGCCCTATAAGCCTGACTAGCTTGGTCTGCTAAGCTATGGAGCGCATCATCAGGAATCTCATTAACAGAGACACTGGGACCTCCAAACACTGGACCCTATCCAGTTCGGCTTTGTTAAGGGCAGATCATGCCTCCTAAACCTGGTGGACTTCTTTGAGACAGTTACCAAGGCTACAGATGAGGGAAAGATGGTCCACACAGCCTACCTAGACCTTGCTAAGGCCTTTGACACCATTCCCCACTCAGGTAGTATAGACCAGCTCACCAGCCTGAACATAAACCCCTACGTCACGAGATAGGTTGCCATCTGGCTCATGGACAGAACCCACATGGTAAGAGTTGCGGGAACTAGGTCTGACTCTAAACCGGTTACAAGTGGAGTTCCCCAGGGCTCACTCCTAGGACCCCTCCTGTTCAGCATATACTTCTCAGAGGTACAGGCAAGCACAGGAGGACTATGGCTGACCAAGTTCGCAGACGACTGCAAACTAGGGGCTATAACTGACTCGCTGGCTGACACAGACATCCTCCAAAAGGGTTTCACTCAGACAGATACCTGGTGTCAAAACCATGGCCTCAAGCCAAATGCCAAAAAGTGCATAGTCGCCTCCTTTGGAAAAAAAAAGTACCCACAAACTACCACATAGGTGGTAGCCCCATAAATACGGAAGACGTAATAAGGGATCTGGGGACCCAAGTAGATAGTAACCCCTCCTTTGATAATCGCATAGCCAAAGTGGTTAGAAAATCCTATGTGGCCCACCTAATCACAAAAGGGTTTGCATCCAGATCGAAATAGGTCATTGAGCCCCTCTACGCATCACTCATCAGACCCATCAGAGAGTACAATGCCCCATTTGGGATGTACCTTACAAGACACCTGCAACAACTGGAAAGACTACAGAAGTACCTCACCAAGAGGATCACTAGCCTCAATGAGATGCCCTATGCAGCTCAGCTGAAGAAACTCCAGCTGTACTCGGTTGCATACCGCCTACTCAGAGGTGATCTCTGCCTAACATACAAGGCCATGTCCAACCCAGAACTGATGGACATGTTCCACCTGAAGAAAACCATATTCCCTCGAGCCACACACTCCAGGGATCTAAAATTCACCACAACAATAGGATGCACTGGAGGAACAGATTCCTGTCCCAGAGACTTCCCATGCTCTGGAACAAGATTCCAATCTACATTAGGCAGAGCTCCTCGCTAACCCTCTTCAAGAGAAACCTTTACGAGTGGATGGGAAACAGAACGTTTACCCCAGGGATCACTTCAATGGCTCTGCTGAACAGAGGCACAAGGAACTAATCTAAGGGGGTGGTGAAAGCCAACATATTCCAGCTAGGCGTATAAATGCCTCTGGGCAGATAGCCTAGTACCTACCTATGAACCCCCTTCAACTGGGAGAACCAGTGCTGTCCTAGCTACACAGGTGCAACCTGGATCACATTGCCCCTGTCCTGCATAGTCTTCCACTGTCCCATTGTATCACAAGGAAAGAAGGGAAGGCATATACATAAAAACCTTTGCTCAGAGAGTTGGAAAATATGTGCTGCATGAAGGCCTGTGGGGGTACCACTCTCAGAAGTTTGCCATCTGATAGTTTTGTGGAGAAACTCATCTGGTTTGCAGTGCTCTGGAAAGGAGTCTATGTTTTGAGTTCAGTTTCCATTTGTGGGGATTGGGTGAAGATCTTCTGAAGTGAGCCATCAAGTTATTCGATGCAAAGGAAAATGCAAGTAGCACAAAGTTGAGCACTCTCCACTTCTGAGGGCACGTCCTAAACTTAAGAGTGACTGCTTCCATGTTATACTTGCTTCCATTATATATCCCTAATGATCTCACTAGAGTTTTGTTTTTTCCTGATATCTTTCTGGTATTAACCCCATTCTATCTCTCTACTACAACCAACTTTACTACCTCTCTGAGCCCCCAAACAATTATTTTATCTCTCCCAATCTACCTATTTTCCTCTCTGTACTTCATCTTATAGTCCACTCTTACCTTGCACTGTACCCAGTGCTTCTTTCACTTCTCGCTGATTATTTTCTGCGCCCTTGTCCTCTCTCTCTGGCTCTTCCTGCTCCGTTCGCTACCCTACCCCCAATTCCCACCCACCCCAGTACCCCTAAACTTGTACTTGCTCAGCCACACCCCCAATTTTCTCACATCCTATCAAATTTCCTGCCTCGTTCACACTTACAAACTCTCCACTCCTGTCTTACTGCCACACCCCATTCCCTACCTTCCTAATACTAATTTCCAACCTTGCCAAGCTCACCAAACTCAACATGCCCTTGCCTTTTAAACTAATTTATCTACTCCTGCTCCTTAACATCCTTCTTTTATACTATACCCTTACTTCCTACGAGTACTACACCCTTAGCAGATCTCCTAGCTTAGCTAAACACACTAGCTCTGTCCTTCCCCTAGCTGAACAAACCTATATTAACCTCCTGTCATCCTGCCCTTACATTCCCCCACACTATCACAGAGTACTCCATAACAGGTATCACACAACTAGAAAGTTCTACCTAATACCCTCCAAAAACTCAAAAATATTTCCACTCCCTCAAATACTCTTACTATTACATGGGGACATTCACCCCAACCCTGGCCCAAATAATTCCCTCCTCCACACCCTCTCAAACCAAACTAATAACAATTTGAGTTCACCTTTCTCTTTAACTCCCTTTCAATAGCACACCTAAATATTCCTAGCATTAACAATAGAATTACACAACTCCATGCTTTAATTGACCTCTACTCATTTGATATTCTCTGTCTTACTGAAACCTGGCTTAAACCAGGCACCAAAGACAATGAAATCACTCCCCCTGGCTATAGCATTTTAAGGCGGGATCGTCTAAACAAAAAGGGTGGTGGAGTTGCTTTACTTTATAAATCTGAACTACAGGTGTCCTCTACTGACTCCCTGCCTCCCTCCCCTGCCAGTGCTGAAATACTCTGCAGCAAATTCCAAGTAAATAAAAGCAAAGCCATATATATAATATCTTCCTATATGCCTCCTGGCAACAACTTAAATACACTTGAAAACATTCTTAGCTGGCTATCCTGTGGTTTTCCTCAGGAAACCATACTCTTAGGAGACTTCAATATTAATTGGAACTCCTGCATATCCCCCAAACCCACCTATCACCTCAACCTCTTTAATTTTCAACAAACCATAAACTTCCCAACTAGGATTCACAAATCTACCAATAAACAAGCCATCTTAGACTGGATATTGGTCAACAATAATCCCCTCTCATATAAAACTGGTATACTCCCTGACAATATCAGCGACCATCTTCTCACCTACATCACTAAACAAAAAAATAATCTCAATCAGGCCAGCTATCGTACTATACGTAACAAAAACAACTTTAACCTTCCTATTTTCCTCAATGAACTCAAACAATGTAACTGGTCAGCTCTAAAACACCTTCCACTTGAGGAAGCAGTTGCCCATTTCAACAACACATTCCTCCAAATTCTTGAGCATCACGCCCCCCTCACGCTTAATTAGAACAGGATCCAAAGCTGCCCCTTGGCTTTCTAAAGAAACCAAGCAAATAATGCTATTAAGGAATAAACTATGGACAAAATGGAGAACTACTAAAAACCCAAATGACCATCAAAACTTCAAACACCTTAGAAATACCACAAAAAAAACTTACCCATCTTGATAAAAAAAGTTATTACCTTCAATATCAAGTAAATCAAAATCATAACCCCAAAAAATTCTGGTCAGGAATCAATAAACTGCTCCATCCAGGGAATACCAAAACACCTACTCCAGCTAACTTAGCACAGACCCCACCCAACTTAATAGCCAATACATTCAACAACTTCTTCTCTGAAACAGTCACCTCTCTAGCAAAGAGCATTACTCCCCACACTTCCCTTAAAAACACCTCTCCTCAAAATAACACCCCTCTCTAACATTTAGTACAGTCTCCACAACCTATATACACAAGTTACTCTCAAAACTTAAACCATGCACTCCTTCAGCCGACCAACTACCAGCTGGATATCTGCAGCTAGCAGCAGCAGAACTAGCATACCCAGTCTCCATCCTAATTAACAGAATAATAACCGAATCTACTATCCCTTCCCTCTGGAAAGTCTCCCATATCATTCCTCTGCATAAAGGAGGAAACACTAATGAACTTTCTAATTTCCGTCCTACAGCCTTATTATCACCACTATCTAAAATTATGGAGCGTTGTATACACTAACAACTCTTACATCATCTTTTACATAATAGCCTACTTTCAGACTCCCAACATGGTTTTAGACCTTTCCATAGCACTTCCACAGCTCTTCTCTCCTTTACAGACACTATCAACAAACATCGCAATAACAGTCTATACTCTTCTGCTTTATTTCTTGACCTCTCTAAAGCCTTTGATATGGTCAACCATCAACTTTTGCTAGACACTTTGAAATCTCACTTGAATCTTCGGCATTGCACTGGTTTGACTCTTATCTGAAAGATAGACAACAAGCAGTCCTTTGGGACAGCCATCTAACCTCTCAGCTCCCAGTCACTATCGGTGTCCCTCAAGGATCCATCTTAGGACCCCTTCTCTTCTCCATATTTATAAATAGCCTGTCTACTTCACTCCCAACATCCTCATGTATTCAATATGCAGATGATTCAACTCTCCTCTGTTATGCTGTATCTCCAGCTGAACTTCATTCTTCCACCCAAAACGTCTTTACAGCAGCAGAAAAATGGTTCCAAGATATTTGTCTCCTCCTTAATCCCCCCCCCAAAAAAAAAAAAAAAAAAAACAAATTATTACTTTTTTCTCCAACCCTTAAATCTGCCTCCCTCTCCTTTTCTATTGTGTCTGACAATGGCACTATCATTACACCTGATTGTTCCACTAAACTACTAGGCATTACAATAGATAATCAACTAAACTATGATTACCACATTGACGTAACCATCAAAGCTGTTAATAAAAAGATAGGTGCCCTCTATAGACTTAAGCCCTTTCTAACAGCAACTACCAGGGTGTCTCTAGCCCAAACTCATCTTATCTCTACATTATTGTATGCCTCCCAATCTTTTATAAACATTTCAAAATCTAACCTTCAGAAACTTGCCACAGCCTACCATAGCATTGCCAGGTTTGCCACAGGTTCCCCATTTCACACCCATCATTGTGTTAATCTCAAAAAGCTTGACTGGCTTGAACTTCAAAATCTTATTCTCCTACATCAATTAGTTATCACCTATAAAATTCTCCATTACCCTTCTAATACACCCATACTAAATAACCTTGTTGTCCCTTACAGGAATCTTACTTCCCTTCGCACAGCTAACAAACTACTAGTAGCCACTCTCAAAACACACAACAAAGCTGGGGACTCCTTGTTTACAAATGCCATTGGCTCATACTGGAATAAACTTCCCATAGAACTGACCACTCTAGGCTTATCACAACTTTTCAAGAAATAACTAAGGAACTATTTTAAATCTCACTGGTTATGCCCTTGCTCGAATCCTGACTGACCTCAGCATCCAACTCTCTTTTCAGCTCTCTCCATTACTCTTCTACTTGTCCTTCTCACTAGTACTACCCCTCCTCTGTAGCTCACCTACCATCCACATGGATATTACGTTTTCCTATAAATTCAACTTATCTTTATTCTTGTCATATTATTGCAACCTTTATACTTGTTATATTACTGCAACCTGTCATCTCACCTTGTATCTAAATCTACATGTTGCTCCCAGCTGTAGAAATCTGCTCCTTAAAACTAATGCCCTGGCACAAAACGTTTATCAAAATTGTTAATACTGTAAATAGTTGGAGAGTCTTGTGTGAGTTACTACTATATTTCTTTTTTGATTGTACTATTCCTACTCTTGCAAAGAATTTGGAATAGAAATCCTCACTCTATGTTATAGTTTTGCTAAATTACTTTTGCACTGTTACTATGCTACATGGGAATAGTTCTCTACATGCTTATAATTTGTATCTTATTGTGCTATTTTTTGTTTTTATTATTTACTAGTATATAGTGGATCTTTTCTCCTCAGGCCTCTGCTGAAAATGGACATGTATCCAGTCAGACTAGCCCGGTCAACAAATGTAAAATAAAATAAAAATGTTTGCCAAGATAACAGGCGCCTTCCTGGCTGGGTGGGCAATTACTGCCCAAACCTGCCTACCCTGACATCTGCAGCCTCTCTACCAGCCTTTCCTGAGCACCTTCTTTTATTTAAGTTGCTGGGCATGGCACTGCTTGCGGCAGAATAGAAAGCTTCCTGCCAAGCAGTGACCTACATATTTTGGTATAATACAACTTTCTATACTTTTTACCTCCAGCTATTTTAATAACTGCTCTCATGGAGATCCAAAAAATCAGTTCCTTGGCAAAGGGGGCATTTAGTAGCTGCCTTCTGACATGTTTATTCAAGGGCTGAATCCTTAGTTAGGCATGGCATCTGATGACCGAGCCTGAAGAAAGAAAGTACAGTTGTGTGCACTTGCCATAAATGCAGATGTTAGAGTATATTCACTGTTGCAGTCATCACATTTGGGTTCTCCCTGCCAGGGTAGCCCTAGGTCAGCCCGAATACCAGAGGCTTAGCATTTCTGCGTCGGTTGCTGTCGCTTCAGGACTGATGTCAGGTCATCAGTAGTATAAAGTAAGACAGCCAACACCATTACATCAGTTTTTTTTTTACCGTAACCTGTCAGGAGCCCCTAAGTGGGAACCAAGTTCTGGTGGAAGAACCCCACCAGTAGAAAGTAAATACAACATGTCCCTTGTAAGGAAAAAGAAGAAAGAAGGGGGGTGGAGGGAGGGAAAAGTACAGTTGTGTACACTTACTATAAATGTAGATGTTAGAGTGTACTCACTGTTGCAGTCATGACATTCAGGTAATCTGCTGGCAAGTTGCCCTCAGTCGGCCTGAATAACAAAGTCTTGGGACCTGCGTCAGTCGCTGTCTCCTCTTCCATGACGCCAAGTCATCAGGGGTATAAAACATGCAGCCTATGCCATTTTAATCAGTTTTTCTTGCCCCAGATGTCAGGTGCCCCCCCCCCCAAATGGGGAGCAAAAAAAAAAAAAAAAAATATATATATATATATATATATATATATATATATATATATATATATATATATAACTATAAATATATAAATGCACTTTAGAACACATAAAATTTACCTTCAACTAAAAGCAAATACACCACAAAGGCTTTTGAGCATAGTGAAGGAAAGAAAAGGTATAGAAAGGGGGCTGGCGGGTGGGTAATCCGGACTGCAACAGTGAATACACTCGAACATCTACATTTATGATAAGTGTACACAATTGTGCTAAGTTCTTCGTGTTTCACTGTTGCAGTCAATACATTTGGGTAGAATCCCAAAGCTATGGATGGAACTAAACAGCATTAGGAGCAGCTATAAGGCCCTGCAGGACTGCAGTGGCAAAGCCTGCCCTGGATTTAGAAAAGAGAGGCAAGTGGTACTGCTTTGTGAATGTATGAACTGAGCTCCAAGTAGCAGTTTCTAGAATGTCTCTGGTAGGGACCCCACTGAGAAAAGCTGCTGAAGTAGAGGCAGCCCTGGTGGAATGGGATCTGATCCCCTTGGGCACAGTTTTACCATGGCGCAAGTAGCAGAAACGAATGCAATGGCTTATCCATTTAGAAATAGTCTGCTTTGATACAGCCTTCCCCTCTGATCCTGCAGAAAATGCCACCAGTAGTTGCTCAGACTTTCTTAGAGATTTTGTCCTGTTTAAGTAGAATCTTAGTTGTCTGTGTACATACAATGAATGCAAAATCCGCTCCCCCTTGTTCTGCGGATTTGGGAAAAAGTTGGCAGGTGAGTGGTCTGGTTAAGAGCCACACTGGATACCACCTTAGGCATAAAAGGATTGGTCCTGAGGGCCACCCTGTCTGGGTAAAAAATATTGAAAGGCTCCACTGCCATGAGAGCCTGTAGTTTTGAAACCCTTCTAGCTGAAGTGACTGCCAAAAGAAAAGGCAGTCTTCAAAGAAAGAATTTTTATATCCGCAGCAGCTGCTGGTTCAAAAGGAGGTATGGTGAGTTTTTACAGCACAAAATTGAGGTCCCATGCAGGAGTTGGCGCTCTCCTGGGAGGCCTTAAATTTTTGGTCCCTCTGAGGTACTGTTTTAGCAGGGGATGAGAAAAGAGGGAAGGCTCTGTGTTGTAATGAGCCAAGATGGCAGAGGTATGGAGTTTTATTGAAGAAAAGGATAGGCCCTTGTGAAGCATCTCATTTAAGTATTGCAAAATCGGAGGAATATTGGGCTTTGCTGTGTCTATTCCTTTTGCTTGGTTCCAAGCACAGAATCTCTTCCATTTATCAGTATAAGATTTTTTAGTACTACGCCTTCTGGCCTCCAAAATGACATCTATCATAGGTTTACTGAGAGATGTGGTTGGTGAAATTAGTTGACTAGCCATGCAGCAAGATTCAGAGTTTGGAGCTGAGTGTGCAGAATTTGATAGTTCTGCTCAGACAGTAGGTGAGGTGTTTGAGGCAAGTACCACGGAGGAAGGTGTGACACATTCCTTAGAAGTGGGTACCAGTGTTGGAGAGGCCAGTCCGGAGCAATTAGAATCATTTTTGGTTTTTCCAGTCTGACTTTTAGTAAGACCTTGGAGAGTAGAGGCAGAGGGGGAAAGGCATAGACTGATAGGTTTTTCTAGCTGAAGGATAGAGCATCCACTTTCCATGCTTTTTTGTGATGAGTTCTTGTGCAGAATTTGTCCAACTGATAGTTTTGGGGAGATGCAAATAGATCTATTTCTGGGCTCCCCCATTTTTGTGTTAACATGCTGAAGATCTGTGGATCCAGTTTCCATTTGTGCGGGTCCATAAGATTTCTGCTCAGGTCGTCTGCCTGAGTATTTTGCTTTCCTGGCAGGAATTGAGCTTGAAGATGTATTTGGTAAGTCAAGGCTGTATTCCACAAGGCCATGGCTAGTCTGCAAAGGGTGGTAGGAGTGGGTACCCCCCTGCTTGTTTATGTACCACATAACTGTGGTGTTGTCCGTCTATCAGTAGTTGTCCTGGATGAAGGAAGTCCTTTGAAGGCTGTCGGAACATTCTGAACAGCTAGCATTTCTTTCTGGTTTATATGTAGATGTATTTGGTTTAGGCTCCATTTGCCCTGAATGCATCCCCCTGCCAGATGGGCCCCCCAAGCATAGTCTGATGCGTCTGTAGTTACGGTTTGGGTGGCAGGGAGTAGAATGAATGACGGTCCCTTGTTTTGGTGACATGCCTCTGCCCACCAAAGAAACTCCTGTTGCAGGCAGGGAATGAAAGGAATCATTGCTTCCAGGCTGTGACAATGTTGACTCCATAAGCTTTTTAGACACCACTGAAGTTTCCTCATATGCAGTCTCGCATAAGGAATTAATAGAATGCAGAATGCCATGAACCCCAAAAGCCTGCAGAATTTGTCTTGCAGACAGCTAGGTTTTTGGTGCCACTTGTTTGAAGTATGTTGTCAATTGAATTTGTTTGTCTGGCGTGAGGTAAGCCATCTGGGCAGTTGTATTCAAGCTTGCACCCAGGAATTTAATTACTTGAGAATGTACCAGTTGTGATTTATTTTCGTTTATGGTGTACCCTAGGTATGTTAGAAGCCTTTTTACAAACGCCAGATGTTGAAGAAGAGTGTCCTTGTCCTCTGCCTGAATGAGACAATCGTCCAGATGAGGATAAATTTGAAGGTTTCTTTGTCTGCAAAATGCAATTACTGGTGCCAGGCACTTTGTAAAGACCCTGGGCACAGTAGATAAGCCAAAGGGCAGTGCAGAGAATTGGTAATGCAAAAAGCCTGCTTTGAACCGGAGGTATCTTCTGCAAGATTCCTTTACTGGGATATGCAGGTATGCCTCTTTTAAGTCTAGAGTTACCAACCAGGCATTCTTGCCTAGCATAGGCAGTAGCTGTTGTAAAGTTAGCATTTTGAATTTTGGAATGTCCAGGAACGTATTTAAAATTGATAAGTCCAGAATTGGACGCCATGATTTGTCTTTTCTGGGTACCAGGAAAAGTCTTGAATAAAATCCTTGTCCTTTTTCCTTTTCTGGCACTGGTTGAATACCCCCATATCCATGAGGGACATGACTTGTTTCTGGGCCTCTTGCCCACTGGTTTGGTGGCAGATCTGGCCATCCGTTTGGAACTGGCAACGTGTGGAAATAAAATCTGTACCCCTGGGATACTATGTTTAATACCCACTTGTCCTGGGTAATTAAATGCCAATTTTGAGCATGAAGTGCTAGTTTCCCCCCCAAGGGGGCTGCCAAAAGATAAGTGCTTGGAGATGGCAGAGGTAAGTCATTGAGACTGTTTACTGTAGGGTTGTGCTTTATCTCCTGATTTGGAGGTGGAGGCACCCCATTGCTTTGACACGTAAGATCCTTGTGATTGATATCTGGAGCCTTTGGAGCATCTGGGATTGACCTGAGCAGCTCTGCTGGACACAGGAAAAGACCAATTCTTAGTAGGCCAGTGTCTACTGAACCTGGGTGGCTGCACATGCAAGAAATCTTTTACAGTTTGCATACATTTAGCTTTGTCTTCCATTTTCTTTAAAACCTCTTCTGCCTTATTACCAAACAGACTCTCCTGCTTAAAGGGGTATCCATCAATTTAGCTTTAACATGATTAGGCAGATTTTGCTCCTTGAGCTAGGCATGCTTTCTTATCACAGATCCAGTTATGGCGGCCCTGCAAGAGGCCTCCAAGGAATCAAAACCACACTGCAAAGTATGCTTTCCAACCTGTTCTTCTGAATGCAATAAATCCTGTAACTCTATTTTCCACACAATCAGAAATCAACATCATTTTCTGTTTCAGTAAGCCCATAACATGCTGCTGATATTTAAGCATATGAAACTGGCAGTTTAAAGCCCTGATTGCCAAGGTTGCAGACATAAACCTTCTTTCCCCATCTATCCAGCGCATTGGAATCTCTATCAGAAGGGGTAGGATTTTTGGCTGTAGAAGTCTTAACACCCTTGGGACCCTGAGAAATAGTTTCAGGATCAGCAGCAGGATTTTTGAAAAAAAATTGGTGGGAGTCAGGAACCCTGTAATATCTGTATGCCTTACTAGGAGCCGGAGGCAGGGAATCAGGAGCAATGTTTGATTCCGAGAACACATCCTCAACAATGTCTAATACAGGAGGTATTGCCATAGGCCAATGCTGAGGAAGAATAAGAAAATCCCTAAGCCTCTTTTTAGATTCTGAGAAGTCCCGACTCTCCCAGTGAAAATGTTCCCTTAAGGTATTCAAAGTCTCTCCAAAAGAGTAATCCTCAGGAGAAGCAGAAGGGATGGATTCCTCTGCATCAGAGTTCTCATAAGGTGGAATAGAAAATTCCTGATCAGAAGAGGAATCAGAAGAAATGGAAATCTGATCTGAAGATTCATAAGCAGTGCCTTGCCTAGGCCTCTTAGCGGGGGTGGGGGGTGGGTTGGGAACCCCTGATCAAGGTAATTAAACCCTCAGCCATTTTGATCATTTGTTTTTTTAGGCATAGGGGCCTGAGCACGTAGCTCATGCGTCATTTTTCTAGACATAGAAGGTGGTTTTGGCCTTGTTTTTTATGATGGCGTTGGTTTAATATACAAATGTTGAGGCCTGAAAACACCCTCAGAAGCCAGTGCCTGCTCAGCGGCTCCAGACCCATCCAAGGGAGACATTTGCGGGTTCAATACTTAGAGAATCTCGCAGCATACCGGACTCTGAATGGGTCTCGGTAGAGGCCTGCGACTCAAAAGTAGTGGGCATCAGGGGCTGTGAAAGCACCTCACTGAGTACCGGCGACTGGCTTAGGAGAAGCTTCGTCTTCGGTTTTGGACCTCGACGGTCTGTCTCTGTCTTTTTCCTTGCGTTTTTTGTGAACTCCGGTAGTCGGATTGCTAACCGACATTTCAGGATAGTTAAATCTTGAACCAAAATATTTAGAAGCAAAAATATACCGACGCTTAATAGTGCGTTGGTTAAATTTAGCACAAAACCAACAGCAAGGCACGTTGTGATCAGGGCCTAGGCAAGGAATACAGTACAAATGAAAATCCTTATGAGGTATTTGCTTCCCACAAGTAATGCAATTATTAACTTATACTGACATCAGAAAGGAGCAAGAAAAAGTTTCCCCAACGGGGTACTTGGCTTTAGTATGAAGACTTCGGTTCTGAAACTCGAAAAAGAAAATTTCATGAGTCGGCCGACCGGCACTTGCGAACTGCTTCGGGCACTATGCAGCAAGAAAGATAGATTAAAATAACGTTGGCTGCATGTTTTATACCCCTGACAACCTGAGGTCATGGAAGAGGAGACAGCGACCAACGCAGAACTCAAGACTTTGTTATTCAGGCCGACTGAGGGCAACCTGCCAGCAGACTACCCAAATGTAATGACTGCAACAGTGAAACACGAAGAACATCCAGGACAGCAACAGTGAATACACTCAAACATCTACATTTATGGTAAGTGTACACAACTGTACTAGGGTCTTTGCGTTTCACTGTTGTAGTCATCACATTTGGGTTGATTCCCAAAGCTGAGAAAATGGGTGGAGGCAGTCAAGGAAACTAGGGGCTGGCAAGGATGCCCTGCAAGACTGCAGAGGCAAACCCTGCCCTGGATTTGGAGAAGATAGGCAGGTGGTAATATTTGGTAAAGGTGTAAACAAATGTTGAGATGGCAGCCTCCAGGATGTCCCTGGTGGGTACTCCTCTGAGGAAAGCTACAGAGGTGGAGGCTGCTCTGTTGGAGTGGGTCTCGTCCCCCTTGGAGGGAGACTTTCAGTGTTGCTTGTAGCAGAAATGGATGCAGTGTGCTATTCACTTGGAAATGGTTTGTTTGGAGATGGCTTTGCCCTCTGCCCCTGCTGCAAAGCTAACCAGCAATTGATCAGACTTTCTGAAGGACTTAGTCCTGTCTAGATAGAATCTGAGCTGTCTGTGCATATCTAGAAAGTGCAGGATCCTTTCCCCCTTGTTCTGCGGGTAAGGGAAAAAGGTGGGCAAATTAATGGATTGGTTGAGAGCCACGTTGGACACCACCTTGGGCATGAAGGCTGGGTTAGTCCTGAGGGATAACCTGTCAGAATGGAATATGATGAAGGGTTCCACAGCCATGACTGCTTGCAGCTCGGAGACCCTTCTGGCTGAAGTGATGGCCAGAAGGAAATCTGTCTTCCAGGAGAGAAATTTTAGTTCTGGTTAAGAGGCTAGTTTGAAGGGGGCATGGTGAGCTTTTCCAACACAAAGTTAAGTTCCCAAGCTGGGGTTGGTGCACTGCGGGGCGGCCTCAAGTTGCTAGCCCCTCTTAGGAACCATTTGATCACAGGCTGTGAAAAAAGGGGCTGCTCAGTGGGTAAATGAGCAGAGATAGCAGAGGCATGAATTTTAATAGAGGAAAAAGAGAGACCACTGTCTAGCAGGTCAGCTAAGTAATCCAGGATGAGAGGGAGGGAGGGATGTGCCACATTGGCTCCCTTAACCTGAATCCAGGTGCAGAACCTTTTTCCATTTGTTAGCATAAGACTTTCTAGTGCTAGGGCATCTGGCCTCACATACATCTAGAACCTGTTTACTGAGGTTGGCAGATTGATCAGGGGTTAGGGAATAAACCAAGCTGCCAAACTGAGGATCTGCAATTGGGGATGCATGAATTCTTCTTCCCTCTGGGTCAGGAGAGTTGGAATCTGAGTGAGATGCCATGCTGGCAGTGGGGACAGGCTGCGCAAAGTACAGTTTTGTACCTACCATAAATGTAGATGTCCGACAGGTATGCATCTGCAGTCCTAACAAATGGGTTGTCCTGCCTCAGGCAGCCCTTCGGTCGGCCGGATTCCAAAGTCTGGGTCTGGCCTCGGCTGATGTCGCACTTCACCCGACGTCATCGCTGCTGGGGTATAAAGGCATCAGCCGACGCCATTTTCCTCAGTGTTTCTTGCCCCAGATGCCAGGTGCCCTCTAGGAAGGCTAAATTTGGATAAATGCAGATAATTCCAAACAATAGAGAGCAAAATATATATACATATATATATACAAACAAATACACCATAATAGATTCCCCCAGCTAGCTAAAAGTGGGGTAAGTACCCTAGGAATACCACAGAGGGGAAGGAGGGAGGGTAATCCTGACTGCAGATGCATACCTATCGGACATCTACATTTATGGTAGGTACAAAACTTTACTATGTCCTTCAAGGATGCATCTGCAGTCCTAACAAATGGGTAGAATACCATAGCCAAACTGGGGGAGGAGGCACTAAGATAATGATGGTGTAGTTAAGATCCCTTGCAAAACAGCAGTTGCAAAACCTGCTCGGGATCTGGAGTATAAAGGAAGATTATAATGCTTGGCAAATGTATGCACGGAGCTCCAAGTAGCAGCTTCTAAAATGTCTTTGGTAGCCACTCCTCGTAGGAAAGCTGTAGTGGTGGCTGTAGCTCTTGTGGAATGAGGCCTGATATTTTCAGGAGTTGTCTTTCCATGAAAAGAGTAGCAGAATCTAATGCAATTTCCTATCCATTTTGAGATTGTCTGTTTTGAAATTGCTTTTCCTTGCACTCCTGTTGCATATGCTACCAGAAGCTGGTCAGTTTTTCTGCTGGTTTTAGTTCTGTCCAGATAGTAGCGTAGTTGTCTGTGCACATCCAAGGTGTGTAGTAGTCTTTCCCCCCTGTTCTGTGGGTTGGGGAAGAATGTAGGTAAATGTATAGCTTGGTTCAAGGATACCCTGGAGACCACCTTTGGCATAAAAGTAGGATTGGTTCTCAGAGACACTCTATCCTGATGGAAGATAAGGAAAGGCTGTACTGCCATTAATGCCTGTAACTCAGATACTCTTCTTGCTGAAGTGATTGCTAGCAGGAATGCAGTTTTCCAAGATAAGAACTGTAAGTCTGCTATTGCTGCTGGTTCAAAAGGAGGAAGTGTTAATTTTTCCAGCACAAAGTTGAGATCCCAAGCAGGCAGAGGTGGCTTCCTTGGAGGCTTTACGTTTTTGATTCCCCTCAAAAACTGCCTGAGTAGAGGGTGAGAGAATACAGGAGCATCCATGTTGTACTCTGCTGAAATTGCTGATGCATGAATCTTAATGGAGGAGTAGGACAGGCCATTGTGGAACAGTTCTGCTAAGTATTCCAGGATGTGTGCTATGTTTGCCATTGAGACATTTTCTCCCTTTGCTGCACTCCAAATGAGGAATCTTTTCCATTTGGCTGAGTATGTTTTCCTTGTGGAGGGTCTGTGAGCCTCCAGGATAATGTCATTAACCCTCTGAGATAAATCTGGTTGATTTTGTTTCATTGGATATTCCAAGCAGTTAGCTGCAGTGTCTTCAAGTTTGGATGCAGGGTCTTGTAGTTGTTCTGTGTTAGAAGTAAGGGGCATAGAGGTAGAGGCCATGAGTGTGCCCGAGATATGCTTCTCAGAAGCGGGTACCAATGTTGTCTTGGCCAGTCCGGAGCTATCAGAATTACCTTTGGCTGTTCCTCTCTGATCTTCAGTAGGACTTTGTACATCAAAGGAAGAGGTGGAAATGCATATGTTGTCAGGTTTTTCCAGCTGAAGGATAGAGAGTCCACCCTCCAGGCAAGTGGGTGGTATACTCTAGCAGAATTTCTTCAATTAGTGGTTGTGTGGGGAGGCGAACAGGTCCATCTCTGGCATTCCCCATTTCTTTGTTATGGTTCTCAAGATATTTGGATGCAGCATCCATTCGTGAGCATCCATGGTAGTTCTGCTTAAGGTGTCTGTTAGTGAATTTTCTTTCCCTGGTACAAATCTGGCCTGCAGATGAATGTTGAGATTCAGGGCCAAATGCCACAGGTCCACTGCCATCCGGCATAGAGGGTATGAGTGAGTACCTCCCTGTTTGTTGATGTACCACATAACTGTGGTGTTGTCTGTCCTTATCAGCAGGTGTCCTTTTTGGAGGAATGGTCTGAATGCCTCTATTGCATGTTTCACTGCCAGCATCTCCTTTAGATTTATGTGAAGATTCAACTGGTCTTGGGACCATAGGCCTTGTATACACCTGTCTTCCATGTGTGCCCCCCAGCATAGGTCTGAGGCGTCCGTGGTGACTGTCCGGCTTGGATGTGGTTTGTGGAAAGGCAATCCTCTGTTTATCTGACAGGCCTGAGCCCACCACAGGAATTCTTTCTTCAGGCATGGAATAATTGGTATCTGGGCTTCTAGACTGTGCTTGTGTTGAGACCATACATTCCTTAGGTACCATTGTAACTTTCTCATATGCAGCCTGGCATGCGGAATCAATATTATGCAGGATGCAATGTAACCCAGGGCTTGCAGGATTTTCCTTGCCGTAAGCTGAGTTTGTGTTGTTAGTGCCATGAAATAGACTGGTAGTTGCTTTTGTTTTTCTTCTGTGAGAAAAGCCATCTGACTTGTTGTATCCAGTTCTGCACCCAGAAATGTTATCCTTTGGGATGGTACTAGCCTTGACTTTTGAATGTTGACTGTGTATCCCAAGGCTTGCAACAGGTGTATGACATTGGCTAAATCCTTTATTAATTTTGTCTTGCTGTCCGCTTGTATTAGGCAGTCGTCCAGGTATGGGTAAATTTGAATTCCCTGAAGCCTGCAATGAGCAATTACTGATGCCAGGCATTTCGTGAATACTCTGGGCGCAGTAGATAAGCCAAAGGGTAATGCTGAGAATTGATAATGCTCTGATCCTGCAAGAAATCTGAGGTGTCTTCTGCAATCTGGTCATATAGGGACGTGCAGGTATGCCTCCTTGAGATCTAGAGTCACCAGCCAAGACTCCTTGTCCAGCATGGGAAGAAGTTGCTGGAGGGTCAGCATTTTGAATTTTGGAACAATGAGGTATGTGTTCAGTGCGGACAAGTCAAGAATAGGCCTCCATTGATTTTCTTTTCTTGGTACAAGAAATAGTCTGGAGTAAAATCCTTGGCCTTGCTCCATACGTGGTACCCTTTCTATTGCTCTCATCTTTAGTAAACTGATGATTTGTTTTAGAGCTTCTGTTTTTTGGCTTGGTGGAAGGTTTGGCATTCCTCTCCTTTTTGGTAGAGTGTGGAAGTGAAACCTGTAGCCCTTGTCTATTGTTTGTAAAGTCCATTTGTCTCCTGTAATGCAATGCCAGTTTTCTGAAAATAAAGCTAGCTTTCCGCCCAAGGGTGCTTCTTGTTGTTCCCTGGTAGGCAGAATGAGAGTCAAGTCATTGTGTCTGTCCTGTGGAAGTGGTTGTAGTGGCAGCACTTCTCTGGTTGGCAGGTTGCCATTGACTACCCCTGTAGGCACCTCTTGATTGGTTTCTGCCTCTTGGACGTCTATTTCTGCCTCTCTGTGCTTTGGATGTGTCTGGAAAGGACCAATTCTTCGAGGGCCAATTCCTGCTAAACCTCGGAGGTTGGACCTGTAAAAAATCCTTGACTGTTTGGACAGATTTTGCTTTTTCTTCCACTTTCTTTAGAACCTCCTGTGCTGGGGAGCCAAACAAACTTTGCTTCTCCATAGGAGCATCTAGGAGTTTTGACTTAACATGGTCTGGTAAGGATTGCTCTTTTAACCAGGCATGCCTTCAATCACTGCTCCAGTCATAGCTGATCTAAAAGAAGCCTCCAGTGCATCAAAGCCACATTTTAAAAAAATTATTACTGACCTGCTGAGAGTTATGTACCAATTCCTGAAGGGACTTACGGTCTATAGGTTCAGGAGAGGACAGTTTTTTTATTTAGCTGGTCTAATAAAAATTCCTGGTACTGTATCATGTGAAATTGACAGTTTAAGGCCCTGGCAGAAAGAGTAGCAGATGTATAAACTTTTTTACCCCATCTCTCCAATGCTCTAGATTCCCTTTCAGAGGGAAGAGGGTTTTGGCAGAGGCAGCTGCAACACCTTTAGGGCCCTGAGAAATGGTTTCTGGGTCTGCAACATGAGCCTTATACAAGTGGTAGTGAGAGTCCGGGACCCTGTAATATCTGTCAGGCTTTGCAGGGGCCGGAGGAAGAGAATCAGGGGCAGTACTGGCATCATTATATGCATCATCAACAACAGATAGTACAGGAGGTATGGCTAAAGGCCTATGCTGTGGTAAATGTAAAAAAGTCCTTAGCCTTTTCCTTGAATCTGAAAAATCCTGGCCCTGCCATTGGAAGTGTTCCTTCATTGAGTGTAGGGTTTCCCCAAAAGAAAATTCTTCAGGAGGAGAAGCAGAAGGGTATGGAGTCTTCTGCATCAGAATCCTCATAAGGTGAATATGGGCCTTCCTGATGGTCAGATAAATCTGAGCCATCCGAGGAATAGTCTGAAGAGAGAGGTTCAGGTGGTTCAGTCCTAGGCCTCTTATCTGCAGGGGGTTGAGAGGCCCTGTCTGGGTGAGGTTGGGACCCCCTGATCAAAGAAATAAGGTCCTCAGCAAGGCTGAGTATCTGGGAACTAGAAGTAGGCCTGTGAGAGTGAGCTTTAGTAGGTACGGCCTTGGAAATTTTGGCTGCTTTAGCCCTGGAGAAGGCCTTGATAGACATAGAAGCAGGGGGTCTAGCAGCCCCACGTGCAGGAGTAGAGATGTCTAAAGGAATAGTGTCTGACAAATCCTGGGTGACTGCTTCTGCAGCAGTAATATCTGAAGCCGATTCAGCCATGGCCTGTGTGGCCTCGGTTATCGGAGGCATGCTTTCAGCTGTAGGAAGAACCGAGGACTCTGTTTCAGCCGAAACCGAGACACTCGCGGTAGGCCTAACTGTGGTTTCAGCCGAAACCGCGGGCCGCGAGTGTCGGTCCTTTTCCTTGCGTTTTTTAGCTAATTGTGTAGTCGGAGTCTCCGACGGCATTTTATATGCAAAAGCGGGACCAAAAAACTCTTCTGCAAACTCCGACCGACGTCTAAGCGTCTGTCGGTTGAAGGAAGCACAGGCTAAACAAGCTGATACGTCGTGGTCTGGGCCTAAGCAAGGAAGGCAGTAAGAGTGGAAATCCTTATGAGGTATTTGTTTCCCACAAGTTAAACAATTATTTACTTTTTCTGACATCGGCTGAGGCAAGAAAGAGTCCCCAACGGGGTACTTAGCTTTTTTAGAAGTCTTCGGTAGTAGAAATCTCTGGATCTGACCGACCGGCACTTGCGAACAGCTTCTGCTTCGGGCACCGCGCGGCAAGAAAGACTGAGGAAAATGGCGTCGGCTGATGCCTTTATACCCCAGCAGCGATGACGTTGGGTGAAGTGCGACATCAGCCGAGGCCAGACCCAGACTTTGGAATCCGGCCGACCGAAGGGCTGCCTGAGGCAGGACAACCCATTTGTTAGGACTGCAGATGCATCCTTGAAGGACATCAGTGGGTACCAGTGCTGGCGAGGCCAGTCTGGAGCAATAAGAACTGTCCTTGGTTTTTCCTCCTTTATTTTGAGCAGTACCCTGGGGATGAGACGTAGTGGAGGAAAGGTATAGACCGACCCAGGGGAAGGGTAGGGCATCCACTTTCCAAGCCATGCAGTGATGCTCCCTGGTGCAGAACTTGCTGAGCTAATAATTGGTGTGGGAGGCAAAGAGGTCGACCTTCGGGGTGCCCCATTTCTGAGTTATTAAAATGAAGGTTCTTTTGTCGAGCTGTCACTTGTGTGGGTTCAGAAGATTTCTACTTAGGTGGTCTGCCAGAGAGTTTTGAGAACCTGGTAGGAATTGTGCTAACAGATGGAGTTGCACGGCAGCGGCTGTATGCCAGAGATCATGGCCAGCCTGCACAAAGGGTAGGAGTGAATCTTTCCCTGCTTGTTGATAAACCACATGACAGTGGTGCTGTCTGTTTTGATCAGGAGAGCCCCTGGGGAGAGAAGGGGCTTGAAAGCTGTCAGGATGTGCTGGACAGCTATAATCTCTTTTTGGGTGATGTGCAGATGGATTTGCTGTGGATTCCCTTGGTCCTGTATGCACCTGCCGTCCAGGTGTGCACCCCAGGCATAGTCTGATGCGTCTTTGGTGAGGGTCTGGGCAGCTGGGGATGGTGAGAAAGGTAGTCCCTTGTTGTGGGAGCATGCTGTTCTCCACCAAAAAAAAATCTTTTCTGAGGCAAGGAATCATGGGTATAAGAGTCTCCAGGTCTTGAGAGTGTTGACACCAAAGGCTTTTTAGGTATCACTGAAGTTTCCTCATATGCAGTCTGGCATATGGAATGAGTAGAATGCAAGATGCCATGAACCCTAGAGCTTGCAGGATTTTTCTTGCAGATAACTGGGGTCTGGTGGACAGTTGAGAGAAGTAGGATGCCAGGAAAGTTTGCTTTTCTGGTGTAAGGAATGCCATCTGGGATGCTGTGTCCAGGCTTGCTCCCAGGAATATAATCCTTTGGGTGGGTACAAGTCTGGATTTCTTTTCGTTGATCGTGTACCCTAGGGAGGTTAAAAGGGACTTTACAAAGACCAGGTGCTTGAGCAGCTTTTCCTGGCTGTTTGCCTGAATTAGGCAGTCGTCTAAGTACGGGTAAATCTGGATATTACTTTGTTTGCAAAAGGCAATGGCCGGAGCCAGACATTTTGTCAAAACTCTGGCAGCAGTAGATAAGCCAAAGGGAAGTGCAGAGAACTGAAAGTGCAGAAATCCTGCCCTGAAACAGAAATATTTCCTGCATGATTCCCTGAGGAAGGCCTCTTTTAGGTCTAGGGTGGCTAGCCAAGCATCCTTGGACAGCATGGATAGCAGCTGTTGGGAGGGTGAGCATTTTGAATTTTGGTAATCACCAAGAAGGTGTTTAGAATGGATAGATTGAGGATGGGGTGCCAGGTGCCCTCTTTTCTGGGTACCAGAAAAAAGTCTGGAGTAGAAACCTCGGTCTTTCTGTTCTGCAAGAAAGTGCTCTACTGCCCTCACAGAGAGCAGGGAAAGGACTTGCTTTTGCACTTCTGCCCACTGGTTTGGAGGTAGATCTGGGAATCCTTTTGGAGTTGGAAGGGTGTGGAAAGAAAATTTGTATCCCTGGGACACTATGTTGAGAACCCAGCGGTCGTTGATAATGGTGGCCCAGGTGCTTGCGTGAAAGGAGAGTTTTCCTCCTAGGGGTAAGTGAAGGTGAGCAGAGGGAAGTGGTGGGGGAGGAGAGTCATTGTGAGTTCTTACCATAAGGAGATGGCTTAGGACTCCCCGTTTTTAAAGTGGAGGAAGTCCACTGTTTAGATCTCTGCATTCCCTGTGGCTTCAGAATGGGGTGTCTGCTTCCAAGGGGTCTGGGCTGAACTGACCTGGTGTGAGCAGGAAAGGACCAGTGCTTGGAGGGACAATGCCTGCTGAACCTTGGTGGCTGGACCTGTAAGAAGTCCTTTGTCTGCACAGATTTTGCTTTTTCTTCCATCTTTAAGACCGCCTTAGTAGCAAATAAGTTGTCTTTGTGCAAGGGGGATCCAACAATTTAGATTTAACATGGTCTGGCAAGGGCTGTTCCTTAAGCCATGCATGTCTTCTAAGGACAGAACCGGTGACTGCTGCCCTGCAGGAAGCTTCTAGGGCATCAAAACCGCAGTGCAAGGTGCGTTTAGTTACTTGACTGGCAGAATGCATTAATTCTTGTAACTCTTTAGATTCTGTACAAGCAAGATAGGAAGGCATTTTTTGTTTGAGGAGTTTCACGGTATGTTGCTGAAATTTTAGCATATGGAACTGGCAATTTAGTGCTCTGATAGCAAGAGTAGCAGACGTGTATACTTTTTTACTCCATCTGTCTAGTGCTCGGGAATCCCTATCTGAGGGGGTGGGATTCTTAGCAGAGGTTGCTTTAATTCCTTTAGGCCCTTGAGAAATTACCTCAGGGTCAGCAGTAGGATTTTTAAAAAGAAATGTGCAACTCAGGGACTCTAATACCAGTTTGGTTTTCTGGGTGCAGGAGAGAGGGTGTCGTGAGTCAAAATGGATTCCAGGAAAACATCCTCCACAACATCCAGGACTGGGGGAATGGCCAGGGGTCTGTGCTGTGAAAGATCTAGGAATTCCCAAAGTCTCTTTTTAGACTGAGGGTAGTCCAGATTTTCGCACTGGAAATGCTCCCTTAAGGTATGAAGGGTTTCCCCAAAGGAAAAGTCCTATGGGGGAGAGGCTGAAGGAATGGAATCCTCTGCATCAGAATCCTCATAAGCAGAGAGGGGATTGCAGGTCTTCATATTCAGATGCATCAGAGTCATCACACTCCTGTTAAGACAAACTACAGGGGACAGACCTCTTTTCCTTTTGGAAGGGGTAGCTTGGCTTTCCCTGATCAGCATGATAAGGTCTTTCGCCATTTTAAGCATTTGAGACTGAGGCAAGGTGCCTAAGACTGGGTTGTCGGTTTCTTGGGTGTGGTTTCATACCTTGGGCCTAAGAAACTTGGTAGTTTTCGAAAGAACAGTAGACGCGAAATAAGTCATTGGTTTGTGTCGAGAATCGGTAGTGCGACGGAGTTCCTCGGAAGCCGGTGCCTGCTCAGTGGCTCCGGACCCATCCAAGGGAGAGACAACCACAGGATCCTGAGTCGAAGAAAAGTTTTGCGGCATACCGGACTCTGAAAGGGTCTCAGTAACAGCCTGCAAATCCACAGAAATGAGCATCAGGGGCTGCGAAAGCGGCTTACTGAGGAGAGAAAAAAGTACAGTTGTGTACACTTACTATAAATGTAGATGTTAGAGTGTATTCACTGTTGCAGTCATCACACTTGGGTTATCTGCCTGCAGGTAGTCCTCCGTCGGCCCGAATACCAGAGATTTGGGATTTCTGCGTCGGATGCTGTCACATCTTCTGTGACGTCAGGTCGTCAGGGGTATAAAACATGCAGCTGACGGCATTACATCAGTTTTTCTTGCCCCAGATGTCAGGAGCCTCCAAAATAGGAAGCAATTACATGGTGTGGTACACCTCCAGTAAAAAGTAAATACCATAGCCATAAGATATGGCCACAAAGAGGATAGGTAGAAAGCATAGAAGAGTCAGGGGGCTGGAGGGAGGGTAACCAGGACTGCAACAGTGAATACACTCTAACATCTACATTTATGGTAAGTGTACACAACTGTACTATGTTCTTCGTGTTTCATTGTTGCAGTCATCTCATTGGGTTGATTCCTAAACCTGAGGAAGGGTATAGGCAGTCAAGTAATAGTATGGCTGGCTAGCAGGCCTTGTAAGACTGCTGTGGCAAATCCATCTCTGGATTTAGAAAAGACAGGTAAGTGGTAAAGCTTGAAGGTGTGTACAGAACTCCAGGTTGCAGCTTCCAGGATGTCCCTGGTAGGGACTCCCCTGAGAAATCCTGTAGAGGTTGAGGAAGCCCTAGTGGAATGAGTTCTGATCCCCTGTGGGTAGGTTTGCCATGGTGTTTGTAGCATAAATGGATGCAGTGTGCTATCCATTTGGAAATGGTTTGCTTTGAAATGGCCTTGCCCTTTGCCCCTGTAGCAAAGCTAACTAGCAGCTGGTCAGACTTCTGAAAGGCTTAGTCCTGTCAAGGTAGAACCTGAGTTGTCTGTTTATGTCCAAAGAGTGCAGGATCCTTTCCCCTTTATTCTGAGGATTAGGGAAAAAGGTTGGTAAATGGATGGATTGGTTCAGAGCCACACTGGATACCACCTTGGGCATAAAAGGGAAACCCTGTCAGCATGGAAAATAATGAAGGGTTCCCACAGCCATTAGTGCCTGTAACTCAGACGCTCTTCTTGCTGAAGTGATAGCTAGAAGTAAGGCTGTTTTCCAAGAGAGGAATTTTAACGGCGCTGTAGCAGCAGGCTCAAAAGGAGGAAGCATGAGCTTCTCTAGTGCAAAGCTAAGGTCCCAGGCAGGGGTGGGAGCTCTCCTCGGGGGTCTTAAATTGCTAGCTCTTCTTAGGAACTGTTTGACCAAGGGTGAGAAAAGAGAGGTGGCTCAGTAATATAATGAGCTGAGATGGCTGAGGCATGAATCTTAATAGAAGAGAAGGATAGGCCTTTGTGGAGCAGCTCTGCTGGGTAATCTAGGATTTGAGGTAAGGTGGGCACGGCTGTGTCCTTTCCTTGAGACTGGCTCCAAGAACAGTATCTTTTCCATTTTTCTGAATAGGATTTCCTAGTACTGGGCCTTCTAGACTCAAGGATGACGTCCAGCACCTGTTTGCTTAGGGTTGCTGGGGGTGTATTCAGGGAACAAGCCAGGCTGCAAGGTTCAGGGTTTGCGGCTAAGGATGCAAAATCTGTCCCTCCTACTGGGACAGCAGGGAGGGGTCTGATGTAGGTGCCAGGGTGGCACTGCTGCCAGACTGCGTAGGTACAAGTGCTGTCGGGGCCAGTCCGGTGCAATAAGGATTGCCCTTGGTTTGTCCCGTTTGATCTTGAGTAGTACTTTTGAGAGGAGGGACAGATAAGGAAAGGCATAAACTGAGAGGTTTTCATGTAAAGGATAGGGCATCCACTTTCCATGCTTGGCTGTGGGGATTTCTGGTGCAAAATTTGCTCAATTGATGTTTTTGGAGGAGAGGCAAAGAGGTCCACCTCTGGTGTCCCCCACCTGTGGGTTAGAACTTTGAGTTGGGTTCCAGTTTCCACTCGTGTGGGTCCAGTAGATTTCTGCTTAAGTCGTATGCCAGTGAATTTTGTTTGCAAGGCAGGAATTCAGCTTGCAGGTGCACTTGGTTGCTCAAGGCTGTGTTCCACAGGGCCATGGCTAACTTGCAGTGTTGGTAGGAATGAGTTCCCCCCTGCTTGTTTATGTACCACATAACTGTGGTGTTGTCAGTCTTTATCAAGAGTTGTCCTGGAAGAACAAGGTATTTGAAGGCTGTCAGAGCATTCTGTACAGCTAACATTTCTTTTTGATTGATATGTAGGTGAATTTGTCCTGGGCTCCATTTGCCTTGAATGCATTTGCCAGCCATGTGTCTGATGCCTCTGTTGTCATGGTTTGGGTGGCAAGGGGTTGAGTGAAAGGGAGTCCCTTATTGTGGTTGCAAGCCTCTGCCCACCAAAGGAACTCTGCCCTTAGACAAGGAATGATTGGAATAATTGTTTCCAGGTCCTGAGAATGTTGGCACCAGATACTTAAGTACCACTGAAGTTTCCTCATATGCATAAGGAATTAGTAGAATGCATGAGGCCATGAACCCTATGGTTTGCAGAATTTTTCTTGCAGATAGCTGGGTTCTGGGGGTCATTAGTTTAAAGTAGTTTATCAAATAAAACTGCTTTTCTGGAGTAAGGAATGCTATCTGGGAAGTTGTGTTCAAGCTTGCTCCCAGGAATACAATCTTTTGGCTGGGCACCAGATGTGATTTCTTTTCATTGATGGTGTACCCCAGAGAAGTTGGAAGTCTCTTTACAAATGCCAGGTGCCTAAGTGGCAATTCCTGACTGTCTGCCTGAATCAGGCAATTGTCCAAGTATGGATACATTTGAATTTTTCTCTTCCTGCAATATGCAATGGCTGGAGACAGGCACTTTGTGAATACCCTGGGCGCAGTAGATAAGCCAAAAGGGAAGTGCAAAGAACTGATAGTGCATAGAGCCTGCCCTGAAACGTAGATATTTCCTGCAAGATTCCCTTATGGGGATGTGCAGACAAGCTTCTTTTAGGTCTAGGGTGACTAGCAAGGAGTCCTTGGCTAGCATAGGAAGCAGCTGTTGTAGTGTAAGCATTTTGATTTTTGGGACCACCAGGAGGGTGTTGAGAATGGACAGGTCCAGGATAGGGCCCCAAGAGCCCTCTTTTCTGGGCACCAGGAACAATCTGGAGTAGAAACCCGGTCTTCTTTGCTCTACTGGAACAGGCTGAATAGCCCTGATACTGAGAAGAGAAAGTACTTGCTTTTTGAGCCTCTGCCCAATGGTTTGGAGGAAGGTGTGGAAACCCGCATGGGGTTGGCACTGAGTGGAAGTAGAATCTGTATCCCTGGGATACAATGTTTAGGACCCATCAGTCCTGGGTAATGGACATCCAGTTTTTTTGCATGCAAGGCAAGTTTTCCTCCTGGGGTGCAAGTACTTGGGCATGGCTGGGAAGGACGATAAACAAGTCATTGTGAATTTTTTCCATAATTGGGTGGCTTAAAACTCCCTGTTTTTGAGGGGGGAGCACTCCATTGTTTAGATCTGTGTAACCTGAGACTGTAGCCTTGGTGGTACGTTGCCCCAGGGTTTGGGTTGAGCAGAGAACCAAGTCTCCTCTTCAGTTTTTCCCTTGAAAGTAGTCTAACTCTCAACCTAAGCACTTAAAAAGCATCCTACAGTCCAACACTTGCTCAGACCTAATAGCAAGCACTAATATACCCAGACACTTGATTGCCCAACAGGGTAAGTCTCATTATTCACCCCTCACCAACCAAGCGACTAAGCAGCTCACCCTACTATTTAGGCATGACCAAAGGGGAATTTCAGGTATACTCTCCATCCAGCTGGTGAACCTGGGTATCCTGAGCCAATGTTACAACTGCCTCATGTACACAGAAAACCCTCTCCTCCTACCACAAAACATTAACATATGCAAGAGATGAAATTATATAGCCAAATTGGAGGCTAAGCTCTCTCCACCCAAGACTGGAACAGGCAGTCATGAGGAGAAGGTTAACACTTGCACCACACCTCCAGCCTCACACAGACATACTAAACCAGCACTGGCAAAAAATGCACATAAATACACAAAATCATACTCGGAGGCTCTAAATAAAAACCTGCAAAAGCAACAAAGACCTCCAAAGCAGACACCCAAAAAACCTGCATCTCCCGTCACAAACCAGACAACACATAAAATACAATCAGTGTGCCGCACAATCACAGCCCTTAAGGCGAAATAACATACCTAGCACACTAATAATAGGCGACTCTATAGTCAGGCACCCTGACGTCCCACTCACTAGGCTGGACAAGGAGAAGGTTACTGTTATAGCTGCCTGTCGGGATCAACAATCTGCCACATAACACAAGCACTCAGATCACTCCAGAACAAGTACAAATATGACTCTGTCATTGTTCATGTTGGTGTGAATGACCTGAGATGCATCTCCCTGGACTACATGAAAAGAGACATGGAAGAGCTCTCTGATCATGTAGCCCAGGCGGGTATGACCCTGACCCTGAGCAGCATCCTGCCCTCACCAAGAATGATACCGCAGTATAAAGAAAAAATGATCAATTTCAACAACTGGCTAAGTGTCTGGTGTCATTCAAAGGGGATCCAGTGTCTGTCAGCCTGGGATGACATGCTTGACAGGCCTGGTTGCTTCGCAAGAGACTGCTTGCACCTGTCACCCCTAGGCTTTCGAATACTGGCCAAGGCTCTTGTTGTCCCCATAGTGCCTTTTTTAGGCAAGGTTCAAAAGTCAAACCCACCTCCGTAAACAGCACAAATAAAAAAATGAGGGTTATGCTTCTCAACACCAGGAGTTTATATTTCAAAATGCACACGCTCTAAGCACTTCTCAGTATGGAGAACATCGACATCTGTGCAGTAACTGAAACTTGGTTCAAGGCTCCACAGAGCACCCCAGCACTACTGGGCTAAAACTCATACCACACATTTCGGCCATAGAACATGGACCGAAACACAAAAGGAGGGGGTGTATCCACATTCATCAAGGACACCTACACCTCCAGGTTACTGGCGCAGCATGATACCTCCGAGATCATACATGTGCAACTATCAGGCAAATCTGCAATGCAAATTGTGGTCCTCTACATATCAACCTCCATGACCCAGGACCACCACTCCGCCGTTCTGGACACACTAGAAAACATGAAGGCCCTACCAAACACCCTGATATTGGGCAATTTCAATTACCCTACTGTTAATTGGAAAAACTACTCAAGTACAAACTCCTAGGTCCAGCACTTCCAGGAATTTATCAACTCAAATGCCCTGGATCAGGTGGTAAACTCCCCTACCAGAGGTGAAAACATATTGGACCTGGTCATCAACATGGGCGACAGGTGTTCCACACCAGAGGTCAACCAGTCACTGATTAGATCAGACCATAAACTAATCACTCTGGATGTCCACACCACACCACCACCTCCATCCAAGGAAACCACAGTGAAAAACTTTTTTACAGCAAACTTCACCTTACTTAAGACAGAGGTGGTAAGTTTCACAGCCCCCACGCTAAAGGATAAGTGTCCAAGATGCAGGAACCTTTACAAATGCACTCTATGAGCACCTACAAGGATGCATGGATTGTGTCATCCCTAGCAAAAAGTACAGTTTTGTACCTACCATAAATGTAGATGTTCGAGGATCCACATTGCTGCAGTCCTAACTATTGGGTAGTCCGCTGTCCAGTCGGCCCGAATACCAAAGTATATGGCTGACGTCGGTCAGGGCGCATTAGACTGACGTCAGTACGTCAGAGTACTAATGCGCATGACCGACGTCATATCCTCAGTCTTTTCTTGCCCCAGATGTCAGAAGACCCTAAAAAGACAAAGCCAAATATACCTGCACCAAAAATATGTACAATATATACAAAATTACCAGCATATAACCTCACCTACACAACCACCCCTAAACACAGAGGGGAAGGAGGGAGGGAAAATTGGACTGCAGCAATGTGGATCCTCGAACATCTACATTTATGGTAGGTACAAAACTGTACTATGTTCTTCATTCCACATTGCTGCAGTCCTAACTATTGGGTAGAATCCCAAAGCAGAGGTAAGGGAGGCTGGCAAATCATAAAGAAGCAGGAGCTGACAATATGCCTTGCAAAATAGCTGTGGCAAACCCAGCCCTAGACTTAGAGTAGAGAGGAAGGTGATAATGCTTAGAGAAAGTATGCACTGAACTCCAAGTAGCTGCCTCCAAAATATCCTTAGTTGCCACCCCCCTTAGAAATGCTGTTGAAGTGGCAGTAGCCCTAGTGGAATGAGGCCTTATCCCAGCTGGAATCTCCTTGCCATGATGGGAATAACAAAATGCAATGCAAAACCCAATCCACCTAGAAATAGTTTGTTTTGACACAGGCTTGCCCTGCCAACTCAAAGCAAAAGAAACCAACAACTGCTGAGACTGCCTAAAATCCTTAGTCCTGCTTAAATAATAACGCAATTGCCTGTGTACATCTAAAGTATGCAAAATCTTTTCCCCTTTATTTTGAGGATCTGCATAAAAGTAGGCAAATGAATAGTTTGGTTTAAAGCCACACTAGAAACCACCTTAGGCATAAAGGAAGGATTAGTACGTAATGATACCCTATCCTTATGAAAAATCAAAAAAGGCTCAACCGCCATAAGGGCCTGCAACTCAGAAACCCTTCTTGCAGAAGTAATGGCCAACAAAAAAGCAGTCTTCCATGACAAGTATTTCAGTTCAGCAGTAGCCGCAGGCTCAAAAGGTGGTAGAGTAAGTTTCTCCAACACAAAATTGAGATCCCAAGCAGGAGTAGGAGCTCTACGTGGGGGTCTTATATTCTTTGCCCCTCTAAGAAATTGCTTGAGCAAAGGATGTGAAAACAATGGTGGGTCACAATCATAGTGAGCTGAAATTGCTGCAGCATGAATCTTAATGGAAGAGAAAGACAAACCTTTGTCCAATAACTCAGTAAGATATTGAAGAGCCACACTCAAATTAGGCTCAGAAATCTCCAAATTCTTTGCTGCAGTCCAAAATAAAAATCTCTTCCATTTTTCTGCGTACACTTTCCTTGTACTAGGTCTTCTGGCTTCCATAATCACATTTAAAACTTGTTGAGGAAGTTGAGACCTACTGTCCTTCAAAACAGAATATGCCAGGCTGTTAGATGAAGAGAGTGAAGCTTGACATTGAGCAGATGACCGTCCCTCTGAGACAACAGGTGTGGAATCCAGGGTAAAGGCCATGGAGGCTTCCTTACCAGACTCCTCAGTAATGGGTACCAGTGCTGCCAAGGCCAATCTGGAGCTATTAAAATCATCCTTGGCATGTCTTGTCTGACCTTTAGAAGCACCTTTGGGAGAAGAGGCAGAGGTGGAAAAGCATACACATGAAGATCTTTCCAACTGAAAGAAAGAGCATCCACTTTCCAGGCTGTGTGATGAAACCTCTTTGTGCAAAACTTTGGCAGCTGGTGGTTTAGTGGAGAAGCGAACAGATCTATGTCTGGAGTTCCCCATGACACTGTCAATTTTTGAAATACATGAAGATCCAGTTTCCACTTGTGGGGATCCATGATTTGTCTGCTTAACACATCTGCTAAGGAGTTCTGTGCTCGGCAGAAACCTTGCCTGAAGAGTTAGTTGCAAGCTGAGCAGTCTCCCATAAAATCATTGCTTGCCTGCACAATGGGTAAGAATGTGTTCCCCCTTGTTTGTTGATGTACCACATGACAGTTGTGTTGTCTGTTAGAATCAACACCTGCCCTGGAAGAAGTAACTCCTTGAAAGCCATTAATGCAAACTGGACTGCTAACATCTCTTTCATGTTGATATGTAGATGCTGTAGTCTGGCAGGCCACTTGTCTTGTATCCACTTTCCATTTAGATGAGCTCCCCAAGCAATGTCTGAGGCATCTGTCGTTAGAATCTGACTCGCCTCTGGCCGGATCACAGAGAGTCCCTTGTTTAGGTGACATTCCTGAGCCCACCACAAAAATTCCTTTTGTATGCAAGGTATTATTTGAATGACAGTGTCCAAATCCTGGCAGTGCTGTGTCCATACATTTTTGAGATACCATTGCAGCTTCCTCATATGCAGTTTGGCATTGGGAAGCACCAGAATACAAGATGCCATGAACCCTAAGGCTTGAAGGACTGTCCTTGCAGTCAGCCCGGACTGAAGAGATAGTTGATGGAAGTAACTGGAAAGATTCTTTTGTTTGTCCGGGGTTAAAAAGGCCATCTGGGCTGCTGTATTCAGTCTCACACCCAGAAAGCACATGTCTTGAGAGGGTACTAGACTGGACTTTATTTCGTTCACAGAATACCCTAGGCATCTTAGCACTGCTATCACATATTCCAAATGCTGTAGAAGGTCTTCCTTTTCTTGAGCCAGAATCAGGCAGTCGTCCAAGTAAGGATAGATTTGAATTCCGTTTAGCCTGAAGTAAGCTATCACTGGAGCCAGAACCTTTGTGAATACTCTGGGCGCAGTAGATAAGCTAAAGGGCAATGCAGAGAACCGATAATGAGAATTTCCAGCTCGAAAACGCAGATACTTCCTGCAACTTAGTCTTATAGGCACATGAAGGTAAGCTTCCTTGAGATCTAAAGTTACCATCCAGTGATCTTTGCCCAGCAGAGGTAAAAGCTGTTGTAACGTCAACATTTTGAACTTGGGAATGTCCAGATAAGTGTTGAGGATAGATAAATCCAAAATTGGTCTCCACGTGTTCCCCTTCTTCGGTACTAGGAACAGGCGAGAATAAAATCCTAGGCCCTTTTCTGGCACAGGAACTGGCTGAATGGCCCCTATTTGGAGCAATAGAGAAATTTGCTTGTGAGCCTCTGTTCTTTGTAGAGGAGGAATGTCTGGCATGCCTTTGAAAGGAGGCAAGGTATGGAAATAAAACCTGTAACCGTGGTGAATGATATCCAGAACCCATCTGTCTTGGGTAATTAAATCCCAATTTTCTTTGAAAAGAGACAGCCTTCCTCCCAAAGGTGCTGCCAGGCGAGAATGGACTGGCAGCTGAAAAGGCAGGTCATTGGGTCTGTTTACGAAAGGACTGACCCCTGCCCTCACCAGAAGTCTGAGCAGGGGAACTCCCTGTCCTAGGCCTAAAAGAACCTTGAGCTCTGCCCCTACCATGTCTAGACCTACCCCTAGACTGAGAATCATAAGCAGGATAAGTCCATCCCTTAGTAGGCCAATTTCTACTAAACTTCGGAGGCTGAACCTGCAAAAAATCCTTAACAGTTTGCATAGACTTAGCCTTGTCCTCCATTTTCTTTAAAACTGCTTCCACAGGCGCACCAAACAACACATCAGACTGTAAAGGAGCATCCAAAATCCTTGTTTTAACATGCTCAGCTAAATTCTGATCCCTCAACCAGGCGTGCCTACGAAGAACAGAACCAGTGGCAGCCACCCTCGAGGAGGCCTGCACAGCATCAAAACCACACTGCAGGGAATGTTTACCCACCTGTTCAGACACATTAACTAAATCCTGCAACTCTTTACATTCAATACCTTCTGCCAGAGCATCCACCTTAGATTTCAATTGTGAAAGGAGATAATTCTGATATTTTAACATGTGAAACTGACAATTCAACGCCCTCATGGCTAAAGTGGAAGAAGTATACACTTTCTTTCCCCATCTATCCAAAGCCCTTGCCTCTTTATCAGGAGGAACAGGATTTTTAACAACAGAGGCCTTCACACCTTTAGGCCCCTGAGAGACAGTTTCGGGTCTGCCCTAGGACTCTTAAAAGATACTTATGAGCTTCGGGCACCCTATAGTACCTATCCGGTTTAACTGGAGCAGGAGGCAAAGAATCTGGATTCAGGGAAGCCTCTGCAAAACATCTTCCACCACATTCAGAACAGGAGGTATAGCTAAAGGCCTATGCTGGGGTAAAACAAGAATTCCCTAAGCCTCTTCCTGGAGTCAGAGAAATCTTGACCTTCCCATTTAAAATGCTCCCTCATGGAATGCAGAGTCTCTGAAAATGAAAAATCCTCAGGAGGAGAAGCTGAAGGAGTAGAATCATCCACATCAGAATCAGAATAAGGAGGATACTCCTGCAAGTCTTCAGAAGACTCAGAAGCCTCGAACATTGCTCAAAACTCTCAAACTCAGGTTCCACCCTAGGCCTCTTATCAGGAGGGCATAGAACCCTAATCATAGTAATTAAATCCTCTGCCATTTTAAGCATATGTTTCTTAGGCAAAGACCCTGAAGCACTAGGAGAAACCCCCACTGAAGCTAAACTTGGCCTGCCTCTCAAAGAAGCCTTGGTAACAGAAGGGGAGGCCCTAACCACCTTAGGAAGAGAGGGAAGAACAGCCACCTGAGAAGCCCCTCAGCCTGGCCTACTTCCTGAGAGGACACATCTTGTAACAGTAAAGTCTCTCCCTGAGACTCCAAAGAAACTCCTGGCAGAACCTCCGGCTCCACTGAGCCTTCTAGAGAACCGACGTCCGGGACTGTCAGTTCTTCAACTCTAGGTTTTGCTGCTTTGTCCTTGCGCTTTTTGGCCGAAGCGGGCGTCGGAGCATCCGACGGCATTTTATAATTACAACGCTTCCCAAAAACTAACCTGGCACAGTCTAACCTTCTCTTAATAGTGCGTTTGTTAAATCTAGCACAAGAGCGGCATCCAACAACGTCGTGCTCAGGCCCTAAACAAGGTATACACAAAGTATGGTAATCCCTATGAGGTATCTGTTTCCCACAAGAAATACAGTTATTCACTTTTTCTGACATCCGGTTAAATACTGAGGCAAGAAAAACCAAAATATTCCCCAACGGGGTACTTAGCCAACTTTGATTCGGTCTGAAACTCTGACTTCAGAAACTTTCAGAACGCCAACCTGCACTCGCAAAATTGCTTCTGCATCGGACCATGCGGCAAAAAAGACTGAGGATATGACGTCGGTCATGCGCATTAGTACTCTGACGTACTGACGTCAGTCTAATGCGCCCTGACCGACGTCAGCCATATACTTTGGTATTCGGGCCGACTGGACAGCGGACTACCCAATAGTTAGGACTGCAGCAATGTGGAATGAAGAACATCAAAGACTCACTCCCCTAAGAGAAGGAAACCAGTCTGGTGGACCCCTGCCATAAACATGCTATACAACAGAAGGAGGAAACTAGTTCAGAAAAAAAGCAAATCCCAAGAAGGAAAGACATCCCTGATCAGTATCAATAAGAAAAAAGAAGTTATGTACCTACTATAACGTTCCATGTTAGTTGTCTTCATCTCGCCTTCTTTCTTGCTGGTTGGGATCGGAGCCGATCCTCGGATCCAACTCGGCCATCTTCTATAGCTCGAGAGCTGTTTACTGGCTCGAGGCTACCCCTTATCCCATGATGCCTAGCGATAGCTACCCAGATCTCGTAAGAAATAGCTAACCCCAAACATAGACAGAGAATCAACCTGTCCAAGCAAACAGGTTGAGCATACCTGTCATACTCTCTAAGTCAGTAGAGGAAACAAACCAGAGAACACTCAAGCCAGTGAAACCAAAACTCCTCTCGATCCACTAGGACAGGGGGACAGAGGGTGGGACGCAAGAAAGAAGGCGAGATGAAGACAACTAACATGGAACGTTACGGTAGGTACATAACTTCTTTATTTTAAGTTGTCTATCTCGCCTTCGTTCTTGCTGGTTGGGACAGCGTCCCTAGCACCTACAATTCTGGGCGGCTCATTGGAACAGACTCTTCAGAACAGTGGAACCAAAGTCAGCTCTGCTCCTGGAGACCATATCTAGCTTGTAATGAGAAATAAAGGTATGAGTATTTGCCCATGTAGCAGCTGCACAGACAGAATCCATGGGCAACCTAGACTGGAAGGCTACAGAGGTGGCCAAAGCCCTGGTAGAATGACCTTTCGGTTTGATAGGCATCTCTTTGTTTCGCAATTGATAAATGAAAGTAATAATGTGAGATAACCACCTGGATAAGGTCACTTTGGAAACTGGGAGACCTTGTTTGCCTAAAGCGTAGGAAAGGAATAGTTGGCCCAACTTCCTTATATCCTTAGTCCTATGCAAGTAAAAACGCAATTGTCTATGAACGTCCAATTGGTGTAATTTGTATTCTGCCTTGTTGGTGTGGTTAGGGAAAAACACAGGAGGGTCTATAGATTGGTTTAAATTATTTTCTGAGCAGACTTTCGGAAGGAACGAGGGACTAGTCCTCAGAGCAACCCTGTCCTTATGAAAAACCAAGTATGGAGGACGAACACATAGTGCCTGAAGTTCAGAGACGCGTCTGGCTGAAGTAATAGCCACCAGAAAGAGTGTTTTCCAATATAGAAACTTAATGGAGCAGGACGCTGCAGATTCAAAGGGGGGCATAATTAAGGAGGTTAGTACCAAATTAAGGTCCCAAGGAGGATGGGGATCTCTCACTGGAGGTCTAAGGAGAGTAGTCCCTCTTAAAAAGGCTTTACAGAGATTATGAGACAATGTTAGAATTAGATAACCCAACATGAAAGTTAGAAATGGGCGCCAATTGAACCCAGATTGTAGCAGAAGCAGACCCAGAATGAAAAAGTTGTGCTAGGAACTCCAAAATTTCGTGGACTGGGGCTGAAAAGGGATCTACGCTCCTAGCCTCTGCCCAACAAGAAAAACGTTTCCATTTGCTACCATAAGTTTTTCTAGTTGTGGACTTGTGAGAGGGGGCAATAATCTCACACACGGCCGAGGAGATGCTGAGAAGCCTGGCTAAGGTTGGAAGTGGAGCAACCAAGCTGTCAGCTGAAGTGTTTGGAGGGATTGATGCAGCCCGCCTGACTGATGAATCAGTAGGTCTGGAATCAGATCCAGAGTCCAGGGCTGATTGAGAAGGTAATAATGCAGGAACGGAAACCATATCTGTCAAAGCCAGTAGGGGGCAATGAGGATCATTTTGCAACCCAACGATATTGCTTTCTGTAGGAGTTTCGGTATCAGGGGAAAAGGAGGGAAGGCATAAAGAAGTCCTTGAGGCCAATTGTGGACTACAGCCTCTCTGGGTGTGTGACCTGGAAGCGGAAGAAGGGAGAAGTAGTTGCTGCATTTGTTGTTGAAGGGGGTGGCATAAAGATCGCAGCAAGGCTGTCGCCATTTGCGGAAGATCAGATCCGCAACTACCTGATTCAGAGTCCACTCGTGAGGCATGAGAATAGCTCTGCTGAGCCTGTCCGCTATGACGTTGGACCTGCCAGGGATGTGCGTCGCAATCAGAAATCGTTGGGAGGAAATCGCCCATTGCCAGAGTCGGAGTGCTTCTCGACATAGGGGGTAGGACCTGGTTCCGCCCTGCTTGTTGATGTACCACACCACTGACATGTTGTCCGTTTCAATTGCAATGGCCCCAGAAGGGAGAGAGTCCTGAAGAGCTTGCAAAGTACAGTTTTGTACCTACCATAAATGTAGAGGTCTGATAGATATGCAACTGCAGTCATAACATATGGGTTTGTCCTGCCTCAGGCAGCCCTCGGTCGGCCGGATTCCAAAGTCTGGGTCCGACGTTGGCTGATGTCGCATTTCTCTCCGACGTCAGAGCGGCTGGAGTATATAAGCATCAGCCGACGCCATCTTCTTCAGTGTTTCTTGCCCCAGATGCCAGGTGCCCTCCAAGGAAGGCTGTAATCAAATTGGAAGACAATAATAGGTTTCCAGACAATAAATAAGTAATAAACAGATACACCATAACAGATATCCCCAGCTAAGGATAACAGGGAGAGGAGTGGACCCAAGGCATAGAGGGGAAGGAGGAGGAAAACCGACTGCAGTTGCATATCTATCGGACATCTACATTTATGGTAGGTACAAAACTGTACTATGTCCTTCAAGAATGCAACTGCAGTCATAACATATGGGTTGAATACCATAGCTTAGCTGGGGAGGTGGTATGCTCTAAGAAAAGGATGGTGTAGCTATCAATCCCTGCAGGACTGCCAAGCAAAGCCTGCTCTGGATCTGGAATATAAAGGGAGGTTGTAGTGTTTGGAAAATGTATGCACGGAGCTCCATGTAGCAGCTTCTAGAATGTCTTTTGTAGGCACCCCTCTTAAAAATGCTGTAGAGGTGGCTGTAGCTCTGGTGGAGTGTGGTCTGACATTGGCTGGCACACTCTTTCCATGGAAGGAATAACAGAATCTGATGCAATGTCCAATCCATTTTGAAATTGTCTGTTTGGAAATTGCTTTTCCTTGTACTCCAGGGCGTAAGCTACAAAAAGCTGATCAGACTTCCTACTGGTCTTGGTTCTGTCTAGGTAGTAGCGAAGTTGTCTGTGTATGTCCAAGGTATGTAACAGTCTTTCCCCTTTGTTCTCAGGATTGGGAAAGAAAGTAGGCAGGTGAATTGCTTGATTTAAAGAAACCCTAGATACCACTTTTGGCAGAAAGGTAGGGTTGGTTAAGGAGACCCTGTCTCTGTGAAAAGTTATGAACGGTGGTATTGCCATTAAGGCCTGTAATTCCGAAACCCTTCTTGCTGAGGTAATGGCCAGCAGGAAAGCTGTCTTCCAGGAAAAAAATTGTAAATCCACAGAAGCTGCTGGCTCGAAGGGAGGTAGAGTCAATCTTTCTAGGACAAAATTGAGGTCCCAAGCTGGTACTGGTGCCTTTCTTGGGGGCTTTATATTCTTGATTCCTCTAAGAAATTGCCTTAACGGATGTGAAAACACAGGTGGATCAGTGTTGTATCTAGCTGAGATAGCTGAAGCATGTATTTTTATGGAAGAGTATGAGAGTCCGTTATGTAGCATATCTGCCAAGTATTCCAGAATGAGTGGAATGCTCAAAAGTGATGCATCATGACCCTTGTTGGTATTCCAAATGCTGAATCTTTTCCATTTGGCAGAGTAAGCCTTTCTGGTGGATGGTCTGCGGGCTTCTGTTAGTATCCGCTGAACTTCCTTGGAGAGAGGTAAATTGAGGTTATTTATGGGATTTCCCAAGCTGTTAGCTGTAGCGTCTGGATGTTGGGATGAACTGTCCTGAAGTTGTGTTGAGTCAAAAGTTGGGGCCATTGTGGAAGGGCCCACATTTTGTTGTGACATATGCCCCGTAGTAGTGGGTACCAGTGTTGTCTTGGCCAGTCTGGAGCTATTGGGACCCCCCTTCGGCTGCTCTGCTTTGATCTTTAATAACACTGTGGTCATCAGTGGCAGAGGTGGAAATGCATAAATTATTAGGGAGCTCCAGTTGAATGAGAGGGCATCTATTTTCCATGCTTGTGGATATGTCCTTGAGCAGAACTTTTGTAAGTGATGATTGAGGTGGGAGGCAAATAGGTCTACGTCCGGCCTGCCCCATGTCGAGGTGAGTCGTATAAAGATGTCTGGATGCAGCCTCCATTCGTGGGGGTCTAGGAAATTTCTGCTTAGACTGTCCGCCAGAACATTGTCTTTGCCTGGAACAAACTGGGATTGTAACTGTATGTTTAGACCCAGTGATTTTTCCCAAAGATTCATTGTCAGTCTGCAAAGGGGGTAAGAATGAGTGCCCCCCTGCTTGTTTATGTACCACATCACAGTGGTGTTGTCTGTCCGTATTAGTAGGTGGCCTTGTTGAAGTTGTTGTCCAAAGGCCTCGATGGCATGCATTACTGCTAGCATTTCTTTTTGGTTGATATGCAGATGTGCTTCCTTTGGAGACCATTGCCCTTGAATACATCTGCCCTCCATGTGTGCCCCCCCATCCAAGGTCTGAGGCGTCTGTGGTCATGGTCTGTGTTATCTGAGGTTTTTTGAACGACATACCTGTGTTTGACTGGCTTACTGTGGCCCACCATAGAAATTCCTTTTGAAGACATGGAATAAGTGGAATAGTTGCTTCTATGTTGTTGCTGTGTTGAGACCATAAGCTTTTTAAGTACCATTGAAGCTTTCTCATGTGTAGTCTTGCTAGTGGAACCAGGAGAATGCAGGATGCCATGTAACCCAGGGATTGTAGGAAACTCCTTGCATTCATCTGGGTGAGCTTTGCCAAACTTTTGAAGTAATGAGTTAACTTCTTCTGCTTGTCTTCTGTCAGGTAAGCCATTTGAGAGGCTGTGTCTAGTTTGGCTCCTAAGAAGGTTATTTGCTGGGATGGCTGAAGTCTTGACTTTTGAAAGTTGACTGTGTATCCCAGAGCCTGTAGCAAGTGTATGACATAATTCAAGTTTTTTGTCAAGGTTAGTTTGTTGTCCGCTTGTATGAGGCAATCGTCCAGGTACGGGTAGATTTGAATCCCCTGGAGCCTGCAATGAGCAATTACTGATGCCAGGCATTTCGTGAATACTCTGGGTGCAGTAGATAAGCCAAATGGCAATGCTGAGAATTGATAATGCTCTGGCCCTGCAAGAAATCTGAGGTATCTTCTGCAGCTGTGTCTGATAGGGACATGCAGGTATGCCTCCTTGAGGTCCAGAGTAATCAGCCAAGACCCCTTGCCCAGCATGGGAAGGAGTTGCTGTAGAGTCAGCATTTTGAACTTTGGTACTATGAGAAAAGTGTTTAAAGCGGACAAGTCCAGTATTGGTCTCCATTGAGTTTCTTTTCTTGGAACAAGGAACAGTCTTGAATAAAACCCTGACCTTGTTCTTGTTGTGGAACTTTTTCTATTGCTTTGATCTGAGCAAGCAGAGAAATTTGCTTGATAGCCTCTGCCCTCTGATTTTGTGGAAGGTTTGGCATGCCTTGTTTTCTTGGCAAGGTATGAAAATGGAACCTGTAACCGTGGTCTATAATGTCCAAAATCCATTTGTCTTTTGTCAGTTTGTGCCAATTTTTGAAAACAAAGATAACTTTCGCCCAAAGGAGCTTCTGTTTGCTCCTTGGTCAGCGGAACTAGAGGAAAGTCATTGAGATTGTCCCTGCGGGCAGGAGAAACCCTGTGTCACTTCTTTGGTTTGCTGGTTGCCATTGTCGTCCCCTGTAGAATCCTCTGTAATGCCCTCTTCCTCGGGCACGCCTGTTTTTGCCCCTTTGAAATCTTTCAGGATTAGGAAAGGACCAGTTTTTAGAAGGCCAGTTCCTACTGAATCTGGGCGGCTGAACCTGGAGGAAATCTTTGACTGTCTGAACTGACTTGGCTTTTTCCTCAATGGACTTTAACACATCTTTAGCATTAGCACCAAAAAGCTTGTTCTTTTCCAAGGGTGCGTCAAGAAGTTTTGCCTTAACATGATCTGGTAAAGATTGTTCTTTTAACCATGCATGTCTACGAATGACCGCCCCTGTCATAGCTGCCCTACATGAAGCCTCCAATGCATCATATCCACACTGTAGAAAGTGATTGCTAACCTGCTGAGAATTATGCACAGCCTCCTGCAAAGACTTCCTATCTAAAGGTTCAGGAGAGGCCAATCTTTTCTGTAAATCATCTAACAGGAAATCCTGATATTGAAACATGTGAAAGAGACAATTGAGAGCTCTCATAGATAAAGTAGTGGAAGTGTAAACCTTCTTCCCCCATCTCTCTAAGGACCTTGCTTCCCTGTTGGAAGGCAAAGGGTTTTTGGAGGTGGTAGCTGAAACCCCTTTAGGCCCCTGGGAAATTGTTTCTAAATCAACAGCATGGGCCCTAAAGAAATGAGAATGGGTTTCTGGGACCCTATAGTATCGGTCAGGCTTGACAGGAGCAGGAGGAAGAGTATCAGGGGTAACATTGGAGTCAGAGTATAAATCATCCAAAACATCAAGCACAGGAGGTATAGCTAAGGGTCTGTGCTGGGGCTTTTTAAGGAAGGTTCAAAGGCGCTTTCTGGAATCTGAATATTCCTGGCCTTGCCACTTAAAATGCTCCCTCATGGAATGCAGAACTTGCCCAAAAGAAATATCCTCAGGACGAGAGGCCGAGGGAATGGAGTCCTCTGCATCTGAATCCTCATAGGTCTGGAAGGGCTCTTCCTGGCTTTCGGAGTGAACAGAGTCCTCAGAATCTTCATCTGAAGGAAGAGGGTCAGAGGGTTCAACCCTGGGCCTCTTATCAGGAGGAGGCTGGGATCCTCTCTCAGGATGGGCCTGGGAACCTCTGATCAGGGAAATAAAATCTGCGGCCATAGACATGATTTGAGTTTCAGGAGTAGGCTGAGGTAAGGTTTTAGCAGTAAGATGCTTGGACTTGCTGGCTGCCTTAGCATGTGTGTGGGCCTTGATAGACATGGACATGGGAGGCCTAGCCGCTCCACGTGCAGGAGTGACCTTATCAACAGCAATGGTCTCGGGCATTTCCTCGGTTTCAGTATCCGGAGGAAAATCAGTAACTGGAGTCGGAGTGGCCTCCGGTATCGGAGGTATCGGTAATGCGGTGTCTTCGGTTCGGAGCGGTGGAATAACCACCTCAGAGGGAACCGGGGCACTCGCGGTTAGTTTTGGCGTGGTGTCGGTGGAAGACGCGGGCCGAGGATGTCGGTCCCGGTCTTTTCGTTTCTTAGGAGTCTGCGTTGTCTGTTGTTCCGACGGCATTGTATAATCAAATTTTTCGCCGAAAAAGTCTTCAGCGAACTCCGCCCAGTGCCTGAGAGTGCGCTTATTGAAGCGAGCACAGGCGGCACAGGCCGAGACGTCGTGGTCTGGGCCAAGGCAAGGGAGGCAGTAACAATGGAAATCCTTATGAGGTATTTGTTTACCACAAGACAAACAATTATTTACTTTTTCAGTAATTTCTGACATCGGCTGAGGCAAGAAAAGGTCCCCAACGGGGTACTTAGCTTTTTTGATGACTTCGGTCAAGAATACAGGAGCTGACCGACCGGCACTTGCGAACTGCTTCTGCTTCGGGCACCGCGCGGCAAGAAAGACTGAAGAAGATGGCGTCGGCTGATGCTTTTATACTCCAGCCGCTCTGACGTCTGAGAGAAATGCGACATCAGCCGACGTCGGACCCAGACTTTGGAATCCGGCCGACCAAGGGCTGCCTGAGGCAGGACAACCCATATGTTATGACTGCAGTTGCATTCTTGAAGGACATCATTAGGAGCACGGCTCTCATCTCTAGGACGTTTATATGCAGATGGTACTCGTGAGGCTGCCAAGTGCCTTGGACTGTCCTGCCCTGATAATGCCCCCCCCCCACCCTATCAGGGAGGTGTCTGTGGTCACTGTGGCAACCGGAGGGGGCTGAATGAAGGGTCTGCCCTGTGTCATTAGTGGGGAGACCATCCACCAGGAAAGGTGCCTTTTGCATGCTTCTGTAATCATGATCATGTGAGACAAGGGCAACTGTTGGAAAGACCACTGTGTGAACAGAAGCCATTGAAGGATCCTCATGTGAAAGTGGGCCAGTGGGATTAGAAGAATTGCTGCTGCCATGGAACCCAGAGTTTGAAGGACGAACCTGACTTGGAACCTTTTGCTCTGCATTAGGATTTGTACTTGTTGGCGAACTGTAAACACCCTTTCTGGCGGTAGCGTTGCGGACATGTTCCTTGTGTCTAAGTCTGCTCCTATATAGGTGATAGATTGACAGGGCAACAAGGCAGATTTTTCGAAGTTTATTGTAATGCCTAGCTAGGAGCAGATTGTGATTGTGTAGTCCCTGGCTTGCAGAAGTTGATGCCTAGTAGTAGCAGTAAGGAGCCAGTCGTCTAGATATGGAAACACCTGGAATCCGACTCAGGTGAGCCGTGACCACTGCCACACATTTGGTGAACACCCTGGGGGCTGCGGTGAGACCAAATGGCAGAGCTCTGAACTGGTAATGACTGGCTCCCAGCCGGAAGTGAATGAATCTCCTGGAGTGCCGGTTCATTTTGATGTGGTAGTACGCATCCTGAAGATCTATGGAGCACATCCAATTGTCCTGACCCAGAAAGGGTAGAATGGACTGTAGTGTGACCATCTGAAACTTTGTTCTTTGAACAGACTTGTTTAGTCTGCTGAGATCCAGAATCGGTCTCCAGTCCCCTGTCTTTTTTGGTACCAAAAAGAACCTTGAGTAAGTTCCGGATCTGTGTTGGTCTGCCAGGACGTCCTGGATGACACTTTTTCTAGCGGTTTTGAAACTTCTATGACTGCTTGGTCCCTCAGATTGGGTGGAACATCTGGAAGGGATTTGCTTGACGGTAAGGGGGTTGAGAGAAGGGAATTTTGTAACCTCCGGATATAATTGACCGTACCCATTTGTCTTGCATTAAATTTTGCCAGGCTTTAGGGTACAGCGAAAGTCTTCCCCCGACTGCCCTTCAGGGATGCTGAAAGGGCTTCTCAGAGAAGGATTCGCCGTTGCCCTGGTTCTGCGGACCCCCCCTCTGCCACGAGGGCAGTGTCTGTTGTTGTTGTTTCCCCTCTGCCCCTGGAGGAAAAATCGCTACGTGTGTCAGGCGAGGCTCCCTGGGAATTTCGGAACCACATTTTGCCACTCTTCTGACCCTTGGGGTATGGTCTGGAAGGAGTGGAAAAACGGACTTCCACAGCAGAGAGAGTCTTTCCTTCTTGCTCACACCTAGTCAAAGTGTCTTTCACCTGTGGTCCAAAAAGAAAGGAGCCATCAAAGGGGGTGCTGGTGAATGACGCTCTAAAGGGTTCTGCAAAATTACACAGCCGCATCCATGCATGTCTCCTAAGGCCCACGCCCGTACCTGCGGCTCTACTCGCACCATCGGCTGCATAGGAAATGAGCCTCATGGAGGAGTTGACTACAGAATTAAGGGTCGCCAGCCAGGAAGCCACTTTAGCTTGAGCCCCTTCAGCTGATGGATCTTGAAGGGCATCTCCGAGCTCTTTAAGGAGATCCCTCTGAAACCGGGTAAAATGGCATAAGTAGTTCAGTGACCTCATAGAAAAGGTCGCTGAAGCAAACATTCGCTTCCCGTATCTGTCCATGGTCCTAGACTCCTTGTTAGGAGGATGGACAGATGAAGAGGTTTCCGCTAACTCTTTTTTGGTGGCTGCTGCTACCACCATGGCATCAACAGGAACACCTTTGGTAAGGAAGTGCTTATCATGGAGTGCTGTGATGAACTTGCCAGGTCTCCTCGGAGTTGGTTCCACTGTATCCGGGGCTGACCAACCCTTTTGAGCCACCACTGACATAAGTGGATCGAAAGGTGGAGAAACCCAGGAGGTGGAAGGTCGGGAACCGAATGCATCAACGAATACAGACTCATCCTCGGTAGGGGCTAAGGGATTCCAGTTCCCCCTCTGCTTAAGCATTTCTAGGATGTCCGAAAAGGAAACATCTTCAGAGGGGGGATCTCGGGGACCCTTCCGAATCATCTAAGTCTGTATCAGAAGTGACAGACTCAGGGGAGTCAATGTGTTTCCTCTTGCACTTCTTACGAGGTGGCTCCTCTGAATGATCAGGGGATGCCTTGGAAGACGAGGAAACACCCAATGGGGTGCCCTGGAGCGCCGGTTCCCCACGCTTGGGGTCTGGAGGAGGAGCAGAGGTTGGCAAAGGCACTACAGGGGACGGAGCCGATGGGGCAGATAGTGGAGCTGACTCAGTGGCCAACACACTCATGACATCGAAGGCATCCCTACCAAGATGCAGAGAAGACTCTGGTTCTGAGGAAATCGGAATCCTTCTCCGCACCGAGGGAGATGGCTCCAAGGCCGATGTAGAAGCCGAGCTCACCTGCGACGAAGCCCTGAGAGGGAGAACTGGGTCGGACAAGGATCTGATGCCACTCGCCCCCTCAGAGCCAACGAGGGAGCCCTGGCGCCCAGATCCCTCAACGGATGGCACCATCGAGGGAATCTGAGCCGACGACGGAACCGAAGGAGATAAGAGTTATTGGAGCCGACGATTCCACTACTCGAACCTCAACGAACTCCGGCTCCGAGCTCAATGGAGTCGAAGGAGGAACATCGATAGAAGTGGACTGAGCCGACACCTGTTGAGGAGGGCTGAACAACATCTTGGCAAGTGCCTGCGACTTCAGCAATCTACTGACCACACTCTCCATGTCGTGATCCAAGAGCCTAGAGGATCGAGAGGAGTGAGAAGATCTGTGACTGCGCTCGCTCTGAAGCAGGGGAGATCGAGGAGCCGAATGTATCGATTCCAGAGAAGGGGACCTCAGCCTCTTGTGGCTCCGTGAAGGCTCCGAAGTTTCTGATGGAGCCGACGGGGAGATAATCGGTTCCAGCTGGAACCGAAGTAGCAGGTAGAGTCTGAACCAAAGACAGCTCCGAGCTTGGAGCCGACGATTTGGTAGATTTAGGGGATTTCACAGGCTGAGTCTTGGCAAGTGAATCCTGGGGCTTTAAAAGACCCCCAAGAATAAGCTTATTCTTACGCTCCTGCAGAACTCTTGGACTAAATGCATGGCAGACAGAACAAGAGTTCTGCAGGTGCACAGCGCCTAAACAATAGACGCAAGAAATGTGCCCATCTGTCGGACATTTTCTGACAGCATGAGTCACACTTCTTGAACCCAGACACCTTGGATTCTTTTGACATCCTGTAACAAAAAATACAACAATAGCTAACAAATCAAAATACAGTCTACAGAAAACACAGTATACTACAGACTAAATCTAAAGTTTTTTTTTTAAAATAGGAAAGCCTCTAACTCAAACGGCTAGCCTATAAAGCTGGTAGAAGGAAAGCCTCTAACCTAAAAGGCTAACCTGACAAGAAAAGGATAGGAGGGGGAGGGGGAGGGGGAGAACTCCCTAAATTAAACAAGTTCTACAGAGGAGGGAAGGAAGGTATAAATACACACTTAGCTAACACAACAAATATGAGACTAAAAGTTAATAACCTCTAGGAAAAAGACTATTTCTAGTAAAAAAGTTCTATAAAGAAACTTATACGAGCATGAACCAGAGAAACGACACCTCACAGTTGAAGCGGCAAACGAGATCTGGGTAGCTATTGCTAGGCATCATGGGATAAGGGGTAGCCTCGAGCCAGTAAACAGCTCTCGAGCTATAGAAGATGGCCGAGTCGGAGCAGCTCCGATCCCAACCAGCAAGAACGAAGGCGAGATAGACAACGTAACATATAAGGTGCCTCATAAAATCCTCCAAGGCTAACTTCGAAAGAAAAATAGCCAAGGATTCGAAAGATATCCACAAAGCCTTCTTTACCTACATCAAGAATCTAAATGGCAACTCGCAGATATGCTCTGAGCTAGTGCAAAATAGTACAAAATATACTGAACCCATTGATATTGCCAACATCCTGGCAGATAGATTCAGTGCAAACTTCACCCCCCTCTCACCCCCAAAAGGGCCCACAACAATACCAGAAAAATGTAGTGCCCCGGAAATCACAGAAGCACAGGTGAAAACAGCCCTTTCAAAAGCCAAAGGCACAGCGTCAATGGGGCCAGATGGTGTCCCAGGCTGCATCTTGCACGAACTACAGAACAAACCAATCCCCCACCTAAACACACTGTTCAACCTCAGCCTCTCCACAGGCTACGTGACCATAGAATGGCGCACAGCAACGGTTATTCTGCTCCACAAAGGAGGGGCCACAACTGACCCTGGTAACTACTGCCCCATAAGCCTGACTAGCCTGGTCTGCAAGGCTATGGAGCACATCATCATGGAACTCATTAACAAAGACATTGGGAACCTCCAAACACTTGACTCGACCCAGTTCGGCTTTGTTAAGGGCAGATCATGCCTACTAAACCTGGTTGACTTCTTTGAGACAGTCACCAAGGCCACAGATGAGGGGAAGGTAGTTCACACAGCCTACCTTGACCTCGCCAAGGCTTTTGACACTATTCCCCACTTGGGAATTATAGAAAAACTCACCAGCCTGAACATAAACCCCTACTTCACGAGATGGGTTGCCAATTGACTTACAGACAGAACTTGCACGGTAAGACTAGTGGGCTCCAGGTCCGACTCTAAATCAGTCACAAGTGGTGTCCCACAAGGCTCGGTCCTGGGACCCCTACTGTTCGGCATATACTTCTCAGAAGTACAGGAAAACACAGGAGGACTATGGCTAACCAAGTTCGCCGATGACTGCAAACTGGGAGCCATAATGGACACTCTGGCTGACGTGGACATTCTCCAAAAGGGCCTTAGTGGGACGGACACCTGGTGTCAAAGTCATGGTCTCAAGCTAAATGCCAAAAAATGCATATTCATCCCGTATGGGAAAAACAAAACGCCCATGAATTACCACATAGGTGGCAGACCCCTTAATACAGAAGGGGTAATAAGAGATCTGGGGACCCAGGTAGATAGCAATGTCTCCTTTGACAATCATATTGCAAAAGTAGTTAGGACATCTTTCTATGTAGCCCATCTAATTACTAAAGGGTTTGCATCTAGAAATAAAGAGGTTATAGTGCCCCTCTACTCGTCACTCATCAGACCCATCATAGAGTACAATGCCCCATTTGGGATGTACCTCACAAGAGACACTTCCAACAGCTGGAAAGACCACAAAAGTACCTCACCAAGAGGATTACTGGTCTCAAACATATGTCCTATGCAGCCCGACTGGAAAAACTTCAGCTGTACTCAGTGGCATATTGCTTACTCAGAGGTGATCTCTGCCTGACTTACAAAGCCATGTCCAACTCAGAATTGATGGACATGCTCCACCTAAAGAAATGCAAGTCACTACGAGCCACTTGCTCTAGTGAGCTAAACCTTGCCACAACAATAAATAGAACATGCTGGAGGGATAGATTCTTGTCACAGAGACTCCCCATGCTTTGGAACAAAATTCCTAACTACATTAGGCAGTGCCCCTCACTAACACTCAAGAGAAACCTTGACGAGTGGATGGGTAACCGAAAATACACCCCTGGGATCACTTCATTGGCTCTTCTTGACAGAGGCTCAGTTAATTAATCAATGGGGCGGTGAAAGCTGACACACTCTGGCTAGGCTTATAAATGCCCTTGGGCAGATAGCCTAGTACCTACCTATCAACCTAAGAGCTGGGAGGGACTGGAAAGGACCAGTTTTTTGAAGACCAATGCCTAATGAATCTAGGTGGCTGTACCTGTAAGAAATCATTAACAGTTTGCATAGATTTAGCTTTTTCCTCCACCTTTTTAAGAACCTCTTCTGCTTTTGTGCCAAACAAACGTTCCTGGTTTAATGGAACATCTAGTAATTTTGCTTTGACATGGTCTGGCAAGATTTGTTCCTTCAGCCAGGCATGCCTTCTCAGTACAGACCCAGTGGCAGCAGCTCTGCAAGATGCTTCTAAGGCATCAAAAACCACACTGCAAAGTATGTTTACTGATTTGGTTTGCAGAATGCATTAACTCTTGTAAATCTTTGTTTTCTGCAAAGTCTGGAAGCAACAACATTTTTTGTTTAATTAGTTCCATAATATGCTGCTGGTACTTCAACATGAGAAACTGGCAATTTAAAGCCCTGATGGCAAGAGTTGTAGAGGTATATACCTTCTTGCCCCATCTGTCCAAAGCCCTCAAATCCCTGTCCAAAGGGGTAGGATTTTCAGCTGTAGTAGCCTTAATACCTTTAGGTCTCTGGGAAATTGTCTCTGGATCCGCAGTGGGATTCTTAAAGAGAAATTTGTGAGAGTCAGGTACCTGTAGTACCTGTCAGGCTTTCTAGGAGCTGGTGGTAAAGTATCAGGAGTAAGACTGTATTCCATGAAAACATCATCTACTATATCCACGACAGGGGGTATACCTAAAGGCCTGTGCTGAGGCAAGTCTAAAAATTCTCAGAGTCTCTTTTTGGACTGTGGGTAGTCCTGGCATTCCCAGAGGAAATGCTCTCAAGGTAGGCAAGGTTACACCAAAAGAAAAGTCCTCTGGAGGGGAATGGAATCCTATGCATCTGAATCCTCATAGGTAGATAAGGGTATGTCCTGGTAATTAGAGGGATCAGAGCCATCGGACTCATGCTCTGTTGAATCAGAAGGGAAATCAATTATTTGTCTTTTAGAGGGGGAAGGCTGGCTTCCCCTAATTAGAGTTATAAGGTCTTCAGCCATTCTAAGCATTTGTTTCTGTGGCATGGGAACTAGAGCATGCACTTTGGTAGGTTTTCTAGGCGTAGTGCAAACTCTGGGCCTGAGAAACTCTGTCGTTTTAGTCTGAAAGGAAGTAGTCTGTTTAATATGAACATCGGAAGGTCAGAATACACCCTCAGAAGCCAGTGCCTGCACTGCAGCTCCAGACCCATCCAAGGTGGAGACATCCGCAGGTTCCATAATCGAAGAAGCATCTCGCGGAGTACCTGACTCTGAATGGGTCTCAGCAGAGGCCTGCAAATCTGTAGAAGCTGGTATCAGGGGCTGCGAAAGCACCTTACTGAGTACCGACAGACTGGCGAGTAGTTTAACGGAAGCATCGTCGGCAGTTTTGGACCTATGCGGTCTGTCTCTGTCTTTATCCTTAAGTTTTTTTTCGGAAAATCTGTAGTTGGATGGCTTACCGAAGCCATTTCGGAATACGGAGAATGAGAGCTAAATAATTTAGCAACAAAGATAGCCCGGCTATGAATAGTTCGGGCGTTAAACAAGGCACAAAACCAACAGCGACGGATGTCGTGGTCTGGGCCTAAACAGGTGACGCAGTAAGAATGAAAATCTCTGTGAGGTATTTGCTTTCCACAGACAATTGTTAGTTTTTTTCTGACATTGGTTAGAGCAAGAAGAAAGAATCCCCAATGGGGTACTTAGTTTTAGAAGACTTCAGATTTGAAACTCTAAAAACGAAAATTTCAGGTAGTGGCCGACTGGCAATTGCAAACTGCATCTGCTTCGGGCTCCCGCATGGCAAGAATAGCTGATGTAATGGAGTCGGCTGCATGTTTTATACCCCTGACGACATGGAAGAGGCGAGAGCATCCGACACAGAAATCCCAAGACTCTGGTATTTGGGCTGACTGAGGACTACCTGCAGGCAGATAGCCCAAGTGTGATGACTGAAACAGTGAAACACGAAGAACATCTGATGACTAGCTTAGCGGAAACGTCGGCAGTAGGTTTGGACCTGTGCCGTCTGTCTCTGTCTTTATCTTCAGTTTTCTTTCGGAAGATCTGCTGTTGGAGGGCTTACCAAAGCCATATCGGAATTCGAAGGCTAAAGTGAAAATATCTAGCTACAATAAGGGCCCAATGACGTATAGTTCTGGCATTGAGCAAAGCACAGAAGCGACAGTGAGGGGACGTTGTGGTCTGGGCCTAAGCAAGTGACAGTAAGAATGAAAGTCTCGGTGTGGTATTTGGTTTCTACAGGCAAGACAATTGTTAACTTTTTCTGACATCGGTTAGTGCAAGAAAAAAGGATTCCCAATGGGGTACTTAGCTTTAGAAGACTTCAATTCGGAACACGAAACTGTGGTAGCGACTGACCGGTACTCATGCAAACTGCGTCTGCTTCGGGCTCCGTGGCAAGAAAGACTGATGTAATGGCGTTGGCTGCCTTACTTTATACTACTGACGACCTGACGTCAGTCCTAAAGCGACAGCAACCGACGCAGAAATACTAAGCCTCTGGTGTTCGGGCCCAGCCGAGGGCTACCTTGGCAGGGATAACCCAAATGTGATGACTGCAACAGTGAAACACGAAGAACATCAGCCAGATTTAAAAGATTGCTTACTGCCTCCTCAGCCCTATCAGAAATAGCTTGGACAGGTGCTGTCTAAGGGCTAAATCGAGGACCTCTGCATACATCTTCTAAGTGCTTTATGATGTTGCCTTGATATTGGGGTATGCGAGTTTGGTTGCCAACAGCTCTCACTTTGACAGAAGACCTTCTTGCCAAATCTACACAAAATATGACTTGTTTTGTTCTCTGAATAAGTACTACTACTAAGCACCAATTCTACTCCATTGGTCATGATCAAAGAAATGATGACAGCATTAGCCACGTAAGTGTTGGAGAAAACTCATGGCTGCAACTTGCAAGTCAAGCTGTAAGAAGGTATAAACGTCCTCAAACAATGTGGAAGACAAATGGTAGCTAGCTTGGAGTCTTCAAACTGGTTATGGAGTCATGAGTGCTCCTTGCCCTCCAAATAGCCTGCTTTTGCATTAAATTTAGTGCTTCACTAAATGGCACAGTCACTGGGAGAAGCGAAAAGATAAGTCCTTGCAATCACTGGTATTGTAATCAACAGACGAATGGTTTTAGGTAGAGAATCTAAGTTCTCTTCCTTGCAAACATTTAAGTCAAACAAAAAATTATGAGATGGAATCTTCTCCTTTCTACAAAAGTCTGATATGAGGCACAGTGAAGCTACACTGGGGGGTGTAACTCAAAATTCTGAAGATTAGTGTGCAACTCAAATAACCTGTCTAACAAAACCCTGGAACAAGAAATATTACTAGCTGTAATTCTTGCAATGAACATAACAGCTGGTGAAGGCCAGGGAACATTATTTTGATTACTAATGCAAGAATGATGTGAATAGTTTTAAGTGCTATCAAGTAATGTCATAAAATACTCACTTGTCTTGCACATGCCTCACAAAAAATATTTACCCCTGAAAAATTAATGTTCAGAGCTGAGTAGAAAACCAACAAAACAGTAGAATAAGGCAATGCAAGTGAATTGCATAAACTCATTAGAAACTGATGCTTGCTGCTTAGCTTCAATCTATTACAAAAATGGATAACCAATGATAAGCAGCAATCACTCTAGCAACTAAGGTTGTCAGGACCGCTGTAGTCTTCACAAGCTTAATTTCTTCATTTAATTTGAAACAATGCTAAAATTCCTTGCTATACTCCCCCACATCTATGTCCACCTTTTGAGTATGCCTTCCAACATCCCCAGGCAAGGGTTGAAATCTCAGCAATGCATGGCAGCTGATGGACACAGCCCAAGGCAGATAGATGCCTTACCACCTGTGTCACAGGCAGCAGCTTGCATTTTGACCCTCAGAACTCTCTGCAAGCAATGTCTTGCTTTGCTCTGCATTTAATTCAATGTAATAATCTGCCTTTCTAAACTTGTTTTTCTAAACAGTTTACTCCTACTGGCCTTCAACTCATTCATCTCCATCACAGAAATGGAGAAATGACCCTAGGAGCCATCATAGAATCAGCCACAGGGGTCAACAGTGGCAAAGAAATGGAAAGTAAAATGTTACTTGAATGGCTGATGTCATATGACTAACTTCTATGAATACCAGATGCTACTATGCCAAGGTGTTAGAATCCACAGCACATTGTGGACGCTGGTGGTGAGGTAACTTTCTGAAGTACAGCAACACATGTCAAAAAGTACAGTTTTGTACCTACCATAAATGTAGATGTTCGAAGATCCACATTGCTGCAGTCCTTACACTTGGGTAGTCCGCTGTCCTCGGTCGGCCCGAATATCAAAGTATAAGGCTGACGTTGGTCAGGGCGCATTTGACTGACGTCAGGACGTCAGGGTACAAATGCGCATGACCGACGTCATATCCTCAGTCTTTTCTTGCCCCAGATGTCAGAAGACCCTAAAAATAAAGGTCAAAACCAAAAGACAGCAAACAACCAACCAACCACCCTTGCACTAACTATATGTACAATATATACAATATACACAAAATGTACAACCCAACCCACACAACCACCTCAACTACAGAGGGGAAGGAGGGAGGTAATTGGACTGCAGCAATGTGGATCTTGAACATCTACATTTATGGTAGGTACAAAACTGTACTATGTTCTTCATCTCACATTGCTGCAGTCCTTACACTTGGGTAGAATCCCAAAGCAGAGGTAAGGGAGGATGGCTAACTACAAGGAAGCAGGAGCTGCCAAAATGCCCTGCAAAACAGCAGTGGCAAAACCAGCCCTGGACTTAGAGTAAAGTGGCAGGTGATAATGCTTAGAGAAAGTATGCACAGAACTCCAAGTAGCTGCCTCCAAAATATCCTTGGTTGCCACTCCCCTCAAAAAAGCTGTTGAAGTGGCAGTAGCCCTAGTGGAATGAGGCCTAATCCCAGCTGGAATCTCCTTGCCATGATGGGAATAACAGAAAGCAATGCAAAACCCAATCCACTTAGAAATAGTTTGTTTTGATACAGGCTTGCCCTGAGAACTCAAAGCAAAAGAAACAAACAACTGCTGAGACTGCCTGAAACCTTTAGTTCTGTCCAAATAATAACGCAACTGCCTGTGGACATCTAAAGTGTGCAAAATCTTTTCCTTTTATTTTGGGGATTTGCATAAAAAGTAGGCAAATGAATAGTTTGGTTTAAAGCCACACTAGAAACCACCTTAGGCATAAAGGAAGGATTAGTACGTAATGATACCCTATCCTTATGGAAAATCAAGAAAGGCTCAACCGCCATAAGGGCCTGTAATTCAGAAACCCTTCTAGCAGAGGTAATGGCCAACAAAAAAGCAGTCTTCCATGATAAATATTTCAACTCAGCAGTAGCTGCAGGCTCAAAAGGTTGTAGAGTGAGTTTCTCCAACACAAAATTGAGATCCCAAGCAGGAGTAGGAGCTCTTCGTGGGGTCTTATATTCTTTGCCCTCTAAGAAATTGCTTGAACAAAGGATGAGAAAACAATGGTGGGTTGCAATCATAGTGAGCTGAAATTGCTGCAGCATGAACTTTAATAGAAGAGAAAGACAAACCTTTGTCTAGCAACTCAGTAAGATATTGAAGAGCCACACACAAATTAGGCTCAGAAACATCAAAATCTTTTGCTGCACTCCAAAACAAAAATCTCTTCCATTTGTCTCGTGACACTTTCCTTGTACTAGGCCTCCTAGCATCCAAAATAACATTTAAAACTTGCTGAGGAAGTGGAGGCCCACTATGGTTCAAAACAGAATATGCCAGGCTGTTAGGTGCAGAGAGTGAAGCTTGACATTTAGCAAATGGCTGTCCTCCTGCGACAACAGGTATGGAATCAAGGCAAAGGCCATGGAGGCTTCCGTACCAGACTTCTCAGTAATGGGTACCAGTGTTGTCGAGGCCAATCCGAGCTATTAAAATCATCCTTGGCTTGTCCTGTCTGACCTTTAGAAGTACCTTTAGGAGGAGAGGCAGAGGTGGAAAGGCATACACATGAAGATTGCTCCAATTGAAAGAAAGAGCATCCACTCTCCAAGCTGTGGGATGAAACCTTTTGTGCAAAACCTTGGCAGCTGATGGTTTAGTGGAGAAGCGAACAGATCTATGTCTGGAGTTCCCCATGACACTGTCAATTTCTGAAATACATGAGGATCCAATTTCCACCGTGGGGATCCATAATTCGTCTGCTCAACACATCTGCTAAGGAGTTCTGTGCTCCTGGCAGAAACCTTGCCTGAAGATTGAGCTGTAAACTGAGAGCAGTCTCCCACAAAATCATTGCTTGCCTGCATAGAGGATAAGAATGTGTTCCCCTTGCTTGTTGATGTACCACATGACAGTTGTGTTGTCTGTTAGAATCAACACCTGCCCTGGAAGAAGTAATTCCTTGAAAGCAATTAATGCAAACTGGACTGCTAACATCTCCTTCATGTTGATATGTAGATGTTGTAGTCTGACAGGCCACTTGTTTTGTATCCACTTTCCATTTAGATGAGCTCCCAAGCTTTGTCTGAGGCATCTGTCGTTAAAATCTGACTCGCCTCTGGCCGGGTCACAGAGAGTCCCTTGTTTAGGTGACATTCCTGAGCCCACCACAAAAATTCCTTTTGAATGCAAGGTATTATTTGAATGACAGTGTCCAGATCCTGGCAGTGCTGTGTCCATACATTTTTGAGATACCATTGTAGCTTCCTCATATGCAGTTTGGCATTGGGAAGTACCAGAATACAAGATGCCATGAACCCTAAGGCTTGAAGGACTGTCCTTGCAGTCAGCCCGGACTGATGAGATAGTTGATGGAAGTAAAGGGATAGACTCTTTTGTTTGTCCGGGGTTAAAAGGCCATCTGGGATGCTGTATTCAGTCTCACACCCAGAAAGCACATGTCTTGAGAGGGTACTAGACTGGACTTTATTTCGCTCACAGAATACCCTAGGCATCTTAGCACTGCTATCACATATTCCAAATGATGAAGAAGCTCTTCTCTTCCTTGAGCCAGAATTAGGCAGTCGTCCAAATAAGGATAGATCTGTATTCCTTTCAGTCTGAAGAAAGCTATCACTGGAGCCAGAACTTTCGTGAACACTCTGGGCGCAGTAGATAAGCCAAAGGGCAATGCAGAGAACTGATAGTGAGAAGTCCCAGCTCGAAAACGCAGATACTTTCTGCAACTTAGTCTGATAGGAACATGAAGGTAAGCCTCCTTGAGATCCAAAGTTACCATCCAATGATCTTTGCCCAGCAGAGGTAAAAGCTGCTGCAACGTCAACATTTTGAACTTGGGAATGTCCAGATAAGTGTTGAGGATAGATAAATCCAAAATTGGTCTCCACGTGTTCCCCTCTTTGGTACTAGGAACAGGCGAGAATAAAATCCTAGGCCCACTTCTGGCAGAGGGACCGGCTGTATGGCCCCTAGTCGGAGCAACAGAGAAACCTGTTTGTGAGCCTCTAGTCTTTGTTGAGGAGGAACGTCTGGCATGCCTTTGAAAGGAGGCAAGGTATGGAAATAAAACCTGTAGCCGTGGTGTATGATATCCAATACCCATCTGTCCTGGGTAATTAAACTCCAATTTTCTTTGAAAAGTGCCAACCTTCCCCCCAAAGGTGCTGCCAGACGAGCAGGCTCTGGCAGCTGAAAATGTAGGTCATTGGGTCTGCTTACGAAAGGACTGACCCCTGCCCTCACCAAGCCTGTGCAGGAGAACTCCCTGTTCTAGGCCTGAAAGAGCCCTGAGCTCTGCCCTTACCACGCCTAGATCTACCCCTAGACTGTGGATCATAAGAAGGATACGACCACCCTTTAGTAGGCCAATTTCTACTAAACTTTGGAGGCTGGACCTGCAAAAATCTTTAACAGTCTGCATAGACTTAGCCTTGTCTTCCATTTTCTTTAAAACTGTCTCAACAGGAGGACCAAACAACACGTCAGATTGTAAAGGAGCATCTAAAATCCTTGTTTTAACATGTTCAGACAAATTCTGATCCCTCAGCCAGGCGTGCCTGCGAAGAACTGACCCAGTGGCAGCCACCCTAGACGAGGCCTGTACAGCATCAAAACCACATTGCAAAGAATGCTTACCCACCTGTTCAGAAACATGCACTAAATCTTGCAACTCCTTACAATCAATACCTACTGCCAGAGCATCAACCTTAGATTTCAATTGTGAAAGGAAAAAATTTTGGTATTTCAACATGTGAAACTGGCAATTCAGAGCCCTCATAGCAAGAGTGGAAGAAGTATAGACTTTCTTGCCCCATCTATCCAAGGCCCTAGCCTCATTGTCTGCAGGAACCGGATTCTTAACAACAGAAGCCTTAACACCTTTAGGCCCATGGCTAACAGTTTCTGGGTCTGCCCTAGGACTCTTAAAAAGATACTTATGAGCTTCAGGCACCCTGTAATACCTATCCGGCTTAACAGGAGCAGGAGGCAAAGAATCAGGATTAAGAGAAGCTTCCATAAAAACATCTTCCACTACATCCAAAACAGGAGGTATAGCCAAAGGCCTATGCTGGGGTAACAACAGTAATTCCCTAAGCCTTTTTCTGGAATCAGAGAAGTCCTGACCTTCCCACTTAAAATGCTCCCTCATGGAATGAAGAGTTTCTGAAAAAGAAAAATCCTCAGAAGGAGTAGAATCATCCACATCAGAATCAGAATAAGGAGAGTACTCCTGCAAGTCTTCAGCCGAAGACTCTGAAACATCTGAAGCCTGCTCAAAACCCCCCAGCTCAGGCTCCACCCTAGGCCTCTTATCAGGAGGGGGCATAGAACCCCTAATCAAAGTAATCAAATCTTCTGCCATTTTAAGCATATGCTACTTGGGCACAGTACCTGAAGAGCTAGGGGTAACACTAACTGAAGCTAAACCTGGCCTGCCCCTGGGGGAAGCCTTTGAAACAGAAGGAGAGGGCCTAGCCACCTTAGGAAGGGAGGGGAGTATAGTAACATGAGAAGCCCCCTCAGCCTGACTAGTTTCCTGAGAGGCCACATCTTGTAATAACAAGGTCTCCCCCTGGGAACACAAAGAAACCTCCGGTGGAGCCACCGGCTCCACCGACACCTCTAAAGAACTGGCGTCTGGTACAGACGGTTCTTCTAGCCTAGGCTTAACTGCCTTGTCCTTGCGCTTCTTTGAAGAAGCGGCCGGAGCATCCGACGGCATTTTATAGTTACACCGCTTCCCAAAGACTAACCTCGCACAATCCAACCTTCGCTTTATAGTGCGTTTATTAAATCTAGCACAAGAGCAACAGCCAACAACGGCGTGCTCAGGCCCTAAGCAAGGAATACACAAAGTATGATAATCTTTATGCGGTATCTGTTTCCCACAAGAAATGCAATTATTAACTTTTTCTGACATCCGTAAATGACTGAGGCAAGAAAAACTAAAATATTCCCAACGGGTACTTAGCCAACTTTGAACTCGGTCTGAAACTTCTAAATCGAAAAATCTCAGAACGCCAACCGGCACTTGCAACACTGCTTCTGCATCGGACCATGTGGCAAAAAAGACTGAGGATATGACGTCGGTCATGCGCATTTGTACCCTGACGTCCTGACGTCAGTCAAATGCGCCCTGACCGACGTCAGCCTTATACTTTGATATTCGGGCCGACCGAGGACAGCGGACTACCCAAGTGTAAGGACTGCAGCAATGTGAGATGAAGAACATTTACCCTTTTCATCATCTGCACCTTTACAATACACTATATTTGACCACAAGGATAAGCCTTCATCTCAGCATCAATCATTTACCACTTCTTTCATTAAAGCCTCAAGGATTAAAATAAATTAAAACCATCTCCTCCTTCTCCTACAATGAAAGAAGGTACTTTTTTTTTTTTTTTTTTTTTTTACACAGAGTAGCCACATTGAATAGGGACAATCTGGCCAAAGACAGTAGGGAAAAACTCCCCGTTACTGATGAGAAGCGCCATGTGATTTTTAACATCTGCCTGAGCCATGACATTAAAACAGCTTTTCAGTACAGGTTTAAGCAAATTTAGAAATGAATGGAAAGGAAGGTAGGAGATTCAAGAAACCGAAAGGAGGAGGAACAAGGACAAACTCTTCTTCAAAAGCTTAAGAATTACAGAAATTCAGAGAATTAAAGCAAAGTAGAATGTCAAAAGTACTTAAGATTCAGTGAAAAAAAACTAAAGCCACTTTCATACAAAAAAGGATTTTTATATTACCTCTGTCTTCCATGAATTTGTAGAGCTGCTGTAGAAAATTGTCTCGCTCCTCAGGGTCTTGTTCTTCCTCTGGCTGCATAAACACGAAGTCAAGGACATGTCAAATAAAAAAATGCAAGCCAAGAAGAAGGTCATTATGTCTAGCAAATATAAACCACTCTCCAAACTTCAAATGTTCTGACCAATATCCTACACACCTGGAATGCTGAGCAAAACTATTATATACCCAATGCTGTTTGATAACCAGGCAAAAAAAAAAAAGAGACTAATACCAAACTACACTATAGCTGCTTTAGGCAGATCAGAGAAAAAAAAAAAAAAAAAAAAAAAAAGACGACACCTTTGAAATCTGGTGAAAGGGCAACTTCATACAAAAACATAGCTCTGCTAGTTACACTCTTCCATTCATGACTACCAATAAGGAATATGACTACCACTGCTTAGTGTAAGCTATAAACATATGGACAGAGTGACATTTTCAAACCATCCCATGTGGCATCTATGGTACCCGTGCTTCAACAAAGTATTAGTTTAAGGGTGTGCACACTTATGCCACCAGCGTATTGTACTTTTTTTTTTTTTTTTTTTTTTTAAATATTATGCCCCTAACAGATTTGTTTGTTTTTCAATTGAATTGTACAGGTTATAGGTCACATTAAAGGTGGGAAAAGTTTTGAAATGATTTATTGTGATCTCATGTTTTTTTATATCACAAAAACCTGGCATTTTAACAGGGATGTGTAAACTTTTTATATCCACTATAATATATATATATATATATATATATATATATATATATATATATATATATATATACATATATATACATATATATATATATATATATATATATATATACACACACACACACACACACACACACACACACACACACACACACACACACGAGTTCCATATACTAGATCGAATTTTCACTAATTTGAAATAGTGCATGGAATGCTCACTGCAGCGAAAGTGCACTTATGCGAAGTTCTGTACAACAAACGGGTGTTGTACTGAACTTCTGTGCAGTACTCACAGACCTTAGGGTTAAGGGCGCGGGTCATAGTAAGGCGATAGCCCATAGGGCTATCTCCTTACTATGACCCGTGCCCTAACCCTAAGGTCCGTGATGACTGCAGTGCAGTGAAGGACACAGCAATGTCCTCCACTATGGTGCGACAGTCACGAACCTTAGGGTTAGGGCAAGTGGACAGTTTTACTAACTATCCCCTTACCCTAACCCGTGCCCTAATCCTAAGGTCCGTGACTATCACATCATAGTGGAGGACATAGCTTGTTTTTACGGTGTTTTCGGTGAAGTGCACTTGCGCAAAAGTTCACTTTCGTTAAAGTGAACTTTCGCAGAAGTGAGGCTTCCTATTACAAGTTCGAAGTACTGAACTATCGTTGTTGTAATAGGAATCCACATATATATATATATATATGCACACATATATAATCTTTTCAGAGAAGAGCTGAATTACAAGCAAAAGAGGATGAGTATGGTGGTTTACAATTAAAACAACCAAAAGCAAAATACACAATTTAAGGAAAGGCCACATACCTCGACCTGGCCAAAGCATCTGACACAATTCCCCACTCATGCACAGCAGAAAATCTAAATAAACCTCAATGTCACGAGATGCATTGTCAATTGGCTCACACAGAGGACTCCGGCAATAAAATAATAGGGGGAGTTACCTCCACAAAGAGGTCAGTCAGCAGTAGAGTCCCCCACGATTTTATGCTGGGATCTCTCCTATTTGGTATCTACTTTGGCTTACCAGGTCTGCAGATGCCTGCAAGCTAGGAGCAGTAACTGAATTGCCAAATTACTTAGCCATCCTGCAGGAATGTTTGTCCCAAATAATTAACTTGCACCAAAATCATGGACTGAAACCAATGTCAAAACAATGCATTGCGGTATCCTTTGGGAAGTCATCTACGCCAGGGAACTACAACACTAACAATAAACCCTGAAGAGTTGACCCAGTCATTATGGATTTGAGAACTTTTGTGGACAGTCATCATCATCATCATCATCAGCCCCCTTTTCCCCATTTTTTTCTACATGGGGTCAGGGTATTGTGTTAACTGCTGCCAATTTCTCTCGATTCAATGCCACACTCCTGCCTTCAACAGGTCATAGATCTTCTTTCAGACAATCCATCCACCTCTTTCTTGGATGGCCTCGCTTCCTCTTACCTTCTCTTCCTATCTGTCCCAAATCTTCCTCACCAGATTGTCTTCTGCTTTTCTACACGTGTCCAAACCACCGTAATCTGTTCTCTCTGCTCTTTCCGGCAAACGGAGCTACTTTGGTTTCTGCTCTTACGTCCTCATTTCTAAGTCTGTTCCACAGTGTGCATCCTACCACCTTTCTCACGCACTTCACTTCCATCACCTCTAGCTTCAACTGTTCTGCCTTTTCTGCCCAGGTTTCTGTACCATACAGTAGTACTGGTCACTCCACTGTCTTGTACACCTTACTTTTCAGCTTCTTTGGCATTCTTCTGTCAGACTACACCTGATACTCTATGCCAGTTGACTGCAGCCCCTCTGATTCTTGCTTTGACCTCTTCATTTAGACTATCCTTCTACTCACCCACCCCTCCCACATACCTGAAGCCATTTACCTGTTCCACTATCTTCCCTTCTATCTCTATTCTCAGCTTCTTTGGAGTTCCCCAACTTTCTGCCACTACCACAGTCTTATCTGTGCTTAGTTTCATCCCATGTCCCTTCAGATTTGCATTCCACTCTCCTATCCTTTGAAGTTCTAGCTCAGAGTATGCCTGTACTGCCACATCATCTGCATACAGCAGCTTTGTTGATTTGTCCTCTCCAACCTGTTTGCTAATGTAGTCCATCACCAGTATGAACAGCAGTGGGCTCAGAGCTGAACCCTGATGTATACCCACTTCCACTGGGAACCCCTCTGTGAGGGCGAACTGTATTCGTACTTGGTCACTGGGTCCTTGTACATTGCCTGCACTAATTCTACCAATATTCCTGGGACTTCAAACCACCGCAGTACTGCCCAGATCAGCTTTCTTGGGACCTTGTCATATGCTTTCTCCAAGTCTAGGAATGCCCAGTTGGACTCTCTCCTCATCTCTAGCTTCTCAAGTATCTGTCTCAATGCAAACATTGGGTCAATTGTGCTGCATCCTGATCCGAATCCGAACTGCTCATCTCCCATCTTACATTCTACTACTATGCATATGTGTTTATCAATCACCCTCTCCAGAACTTTCATGCAATGTGGTAGGGGTTTGATGCCTCTGTACTGCCCACAGTTGTGGATGTCCCCTTTGTTCTTGTACACTGCCAAGAGTATGTTTACTCTTCAGCCATCTGGGATACGCCTTTCTCTCCACACTGCTATTAATACCTTCAGCAGCCATTTCTCCCCTATCTCATCCAGCATCTTTATCATATCCGCTGTGACCTCATCGGAGCCTGCTGCTTTCCCCCGACTTCATCTTCCTTAGGGATGTTCTTACTTCTTCTAAGGTGGGCTCCTCCTCTTTTCTTGCCTTAGGCTGTTTCTGGGGCAGTACAGCTTCTGTGGGGTTTTCTTCATTCAGAAGCTGCTGGAAATACTCCTTCCATCTGCCTTTATTGCCATGTGGACTGGTGAGCAGGTTGTTGCTGGCATCCTTTATGAATGGTATCTGACTAGCTTCTTTATCCTTCTGTCTTTGTCTTGGAACCTGATATAGTTTCTTTGTGCCCCTTACTGCGTCACTTTCCAGAAGTTGGTACAGTGCCTCCGATGCCTTATTCTTTGCTATTGCAACTTCTTTCTTAGCTTCTTTGTTAGCCAACCAGTAGTCCTTCCTAGCCTGGTCAGTCTTTTCTATCTCCCTCTTCTTCCTGCACTCTTTCTTTCTTTTGATGACTTCCTGGACTTCTGCATTCCACCACCAGCTTTCCTTATGTACCTTATTTTCCATACCTGGCTCGGCCACATATATTTTCTGTAGTCCTAACACATGCTGTTTTAGGCGCTGCCACTCTTCCTCAACTCCACCTATTTCCTCCTTTTCTTGGGGTGCTAGAGCCCGGAGTAATTCTTTGAACTGCTGTACTTTCTCTCCAGTTAACTTCCAGGTCTTTGTGGACAGTGCCTTAACATTTTACCAACGTGCATCCACTGCTGTAAGAAAGCCCCTCTATTATTGCACAGCTTATACACAAAGGGATTGTGCCTAGATATAGAGATGTCACTGCCCCCCTTTACTCAGCCAGTCATTAAACATAATGCCCCTTTTGATATGCAACTGTCCAGACATGTGCAACTGGAACACTCACAGAGAAACCTTACTAAAAGGATACAAAGCCTAAACAAAAACATGCCCTACATGGACAGACTCAAAGCCCTGTCACTATACTAAATATCCTATTGGACTGCTAAGACATAGCCTGTGGCTGGCATACAAAGTATCCCCCAACCTAATACTGATGGATTTACTTCACATCAGGAAGTCAAACAGCATCAAAAATACTCTGTCTAGGGATCTAAACCTGTTCTGCAACATCAACAGAACGGTTTGGAGGGAGTTCATCCCTGTCCATATCAAGCACAACTTGGCTCTATGGATGGGAAACAGAAAATTTACCTCAGGATTGCCCCCTGGTACTACTAATGGACAGATACTGCTCCCAAATGCTTTATCCTATGCATGGGTCTCCTCAAATTATTTATGGCACGATCCCAGTTATTCTCATTAGGAGCTATATACAATTATCAACCACAGGTTCATTAAGGGCAATCTCTAAACAAATGGGATAGGTTAATTTGAGCACAAAAAGAAAAACTAGCTAGGCTTAAAATGGTCTGCTAGGGCAGCTAGCCTAGTACTTACCTATGAATCTATGAATGAAAAAAAAAAAAAAACTGGAGAAGTCTACAGACAACTCATTTTTTAAACTACTTTACTAAAAAAAAATTAGGTAAGGTGAGGTAAGCATCTATTGCAGGAATTTTACATTTACTAGCCCCATTAAGTGACATGGTCCAAGGGCCCTTTTCAATTACAACCTGGACTTTAAAGTTAAAAGGAAATACAGTGACCACTGACAGTATATATGAAGTAGGACACACACACACACACACACACACACACACACACACACACACACACACACACACACACACACACACACACACACACACACACACACACACAAAACTATAGACATACTTGCATTTAAAATGAAAAATATACTGATGCACTTTGTACACTGAAATACAAAGAAAATACAGATTATATATAACCTTTATCCCCCTTCCTAAATGGGCACTCTTTTGGCTCCAGGCTGATTGGATAGACATGATCAGGGGCCTTGTCTTTTTGACAGCCAACTACTATTACTCCTGTTCCTTATTGTTTGGATAGTTCTAGATTGTTAGGTCTGTGTTGGACTTACTAGGTGAAGTGCTAGTTACAAGCAGGCCAACTCATTCGGAGGTAACCTGGGGCCTAGAGAGACTTGTGGGTAGAGGAGGAATTACAGCTCTGGATCCAATCTCCTGAAAAAAGTGCCAAGGTTAAATCCAGTCAGAGCTGATAATCCAGCTGTTGAGTTGGATAGAAAAGGCAACATATTGGTTGTAATGAAAGGCTATATGGGAGGCTACCTGAATAACGGGGGGGGGGGGGGTGTGTGTGTGACACGAGTAAAGATATACAGCAATGTGTTTAAAAAGGAGGCATTCAAGTAATGCAGGTTCAACTAGGTGGCTCAATAAAGAAAAAGGCTGGCTGGCTCTGTGACAATGCATGATTGAGTCCCAACTGCAACCTGGGTGACTCAACCTTGACTTGAGAACCAGATTCCCGAGAAGTGAATGGAGGGATAGGGTGGAGTGTCACTTTTGTCAGGTTTACAGCCAATACCAACAGTAAGCTCTCTATTCAAGACAGTGTCATACTGGGACACCCTTGCTCTCTCTCCACACACATACTGTTTACATTAAGGACTTCTACATCTGTGAGGTCCCAGTCCAAAGGGAGAAAACCAAGAAGGGGGTCTCTGGAGGACATGGCTGAAGGAAGATAGTTGCAGTAGAATCCCAAATGAAAAAAAAAAATAAAATAAAGGAAAAAGAAAGATAAGTTTACTGTTTAAAACGGATTACATGCTATCTAGCCATTTAAGAATGTCACAGGCTTAAGATCACATTCAAAACCTAAACCAAAACATGCCATAGACTTAGGCAGTAGGTTAGCCATGCCAGAACTGTGATACAAAAAACAAACAGCAAGCCTAAAATATGGATAAATAAAATAGAAATAGATGTAGGGTAAAGGTCGGTACCATACAACAAGTATAAAAACTGAAATTAAATAAAGTGCCGACCCAACAAGGCTAAAATACAAAATACTTTAATACTTCAATGGATACAATAAAAAAACAAAAACTGGTAAGCGCTTTAGCCATGAACAAACCGCTTCATCAGACAACCATAAATGACTCTACAAGCATTTAAATAGAGATATCCAACCAATAAAAATGGCACATACTAATGATGTCATGCAACATTACAAGCAATAAATACAAAAGCATTTTTTTAAGACTGTAGAAAGAAAGATATTAAATATAGGTAAAAACAGCATGTCAACTACTAATGTTTAGTGTTTCAAAGGGCGTCCTTTTAAAAAATGGTTTCATTGTAGAAACAGCATTCAAACCTGGTGGTCTTTCAGCATTGAGTGATAGAATCCACCTTTGCTCTGCTGTTTCAGTACAGTTCAATAAATCCCCAACCCCTCAAAACCTGTATCTAAAGGTTGAAGAACGAAGAATCTAAAATCATGTTTACAATCAAGATTCACAATATGAAGAGACAACATAGCTTTACATTTAATTAAGTGATTAGCCAAGCTGAAAGATTCAATGTTTGGAGCTGAGGGTGCAGAATTTGGTTGTTCCGCTGAGACAGTAAGGAGGGTGTCTGTGGCAGGTGCCATGGAGAAGTTTGTGACAGACTGCGCAGGAGTGGGTACAAGTGTTGGCGAGGCCAGTCTGCAGCAAGCAAAATCATTTTTGGTTTGTCCTGTTTGACTTTTAGTAGAACTTTGGAGAGCAAAGGCAGAGGGGGAAAGGCATAAAGCTGAAGGACAGAGCATCCACTTTCCAGGCTTTTTTGTGAGGAGTTCTTGTGCAAAATTTGTCCAATAGGTAGTTCTGGGGTGAGGCAAAGAGATCTAAGTCTGGGCTCCCCCATTTGCGTGTCAACATGTTGAAAATCCGTGGTTCTAGTTTCCATTCGTGTGTGTCCATGAGATTTCTGCTTAGTTCATCTGCCAAAATATTCAGCTTTCCTGGCAGGAATTGAGCCTGTAGTTGTATTTGATAGCTTAAGGCCGTGTTCCACAATACCATGGCTTGTCTGCAGAGGGGGTAGGAATGTGTACCCTTCCTGCTTTTTTATGTACCACATAACTGTGGTGTTGTTAGTCTTTACCATTAGTTGCCCTGTATGAAGGCAGTCCTTGAAGGCTGTCAGTGCATTCTGTACAGCTAGCATTTCTTTTTGGTTGATATGAAGGTGCATTTGATTCGGGCTCCATTTGCCCTGAATGCACTTACCTGCCAGATGAGCCCCCCATGTGTAGTCCGATGCATCTGTAGTTAGGATTTGGGAGGCAGGGGGTGGTGTGAATGGCAGTCCCTTGTTTTGGTGGCAGGCCTCTGCCCACCATAGGAACTCTAATTGCTGGCAAGGTAGGATAGGAATCATTGTTTCCAGGCTGTGAATGTTGACGCCATAAACTTTTTAAGTTTCCTCATATGCAGTCTGACATATGGAATTAGAAGAATGCAGGAGGCCATGAACCCCAAGGCTTGCAGCATTTGTCTTGCAGACAGCAGGGTTTTTGTGGCCACCTGTTTGAAGTAAGTCTCCAACTGAATTTGCTTTTCTGGCATAAGGTAAGCCATCTGGGCAGTTGTATTCAAGCTTGCACCCAGGAATGTATTTTTTTTTTGAGAGGTTACTAGTTGTGATTTCTTTTCGTTTATGGTGTACCCTAGACAAGTTAGAACCCTTTTTCCAAACGCCAGATGTTTTAGAAGAATGGCCTTGTTTTCTACCTGAATTAGACAATCGTCCAGGTATGGATATATTTGAATATTTCTTTGCCTGCAAAATGCAGTTACTGGAGCCAGGCACTTTGTAAAGACCCTGGGTGCAGTAGATAGGTCAAAGGGCAGTGCAGAGAACTGATAATGCAAGTAGCCTGCTTTGAAGTGGAGGTATCTTCTGCAGGATTCCCTGATTGGGATATGCAAGTAAGCCTCTTTTAGATTTAGAGTTGCCAAGCAGGCATCTTTGACTAGCACAGGAAGTAACTGGTTAAGGGTCAGCATCTTGAATTTTGGAATGTCCAGAAAGGTGTTTAGAGTAGACAGGTCCAGAATTGGACGCCATGATTTGTCTTTTCTGGGTACCAGGAAAAGTCTGGAATAGAAACCTTGTCCCTTTCCCCTTCTGGTACTAGATGAATAGCCCCCATGTTTAAGAGGGAAAGTACTTGTTTCTGAGCCTCTGCCCACTCATCTGGGGGCAGATCTGGCCATCTGCTTGGAGTTGGCAATGTGTGGAAATGAAATTTGTATCCCTGGGACACTATATTTAGAACCCATTTGCCCTGGGTTATAAGTTGCCAGTTTTTAGCATGAAGTGCCAGCTTTCCCCCCAAAGGGGCGGCTAAAAGGTAAGTGCTTGGTAATTCTAAAGGAACATCATTGAGACTGTTTACCATAGGGAGGTGTCTTGTTGTTTCCAGATTTGGAAGAGGAGGCACCCCACTGCTTAGTTCTGAAAGTCCCTTGGGACTGAAACCTGGTGCTTTTGGAATGTCTGGGTTTGGCTTGAGCGGCACTGGAAGGAACTGGAAAGGACCAGTTCTTAGTAGGCCAGTGCCTACTAAATCTTGGAGGTTGTACCTGCAAGAAACTTTTCAGTTTGCATAGATTTAGCTTCATCTTCCATCTTTTTTAGAACTTCTTCAGCCTTATTGCCAAACAGACAGTCCTGCTGCAAAGGAGCATCCAACAATTTTGCTTTAACATGATCAGGCAGAGATTGCTCCTTAAGCCAAGCATGCCTTCTAAGCACAGACCCAGTAACAGCAGCCCTGCAAGAGGCCCCCAAAGAATCAAAACCATATTGCAAAGTATGTTTTCCAACTTGTTCAGCTGAATGCAATAAATCCTGTAAATCTTTATTTTCCACACAGGCAGAAATCAACATCATTTTCTGTTTAAGCAGTCCCATGATATGCTGCTGATATTTTAGCATATGGAATTGACAGTTTAAATCCCAGATTGCCAAGGTTGCAGAAGTATAAACCTTTTTACCCCATCTATCCAGCGCCCTGGAATCTCTATCAGAAGGGGTAGGATTTTTAGCAGTAGAAGCCTTAATGCCCTTGGGCCCCTGAGAAATGGTTTCAGGGTCCGAAACAGGATTTTTGAAAATGAATTTGTGGGAGTCAGGAACCCTGTATTATCTGTCTGGCTTACAAGGGGCTGGAGGCAGAGAATAAGGGGCTACACACTGGATTCTGAAAACACATAATCAACACTACCTAGTACTGGAGGTATAGTCAAAGGCCTATGCTGAGGAAGAAGAAGAAAATCCCCAAGCCTCTTTTTGGATTCAGAAAAATCCTGACTTTCCCAGAGGAAATGCTCCCTTAAGGTATGTAAAGTTTCCCCAAAAGAAAAATCCTCAGGGGGAGAGGCAGAAGGAATGGAATCTTCTGCATCAGAGTCCTCATAAGTAGGTATGGACAAATCCTGTTCATTAGAAGAGTCAGAAAAAGCAGAGTCCTGTTCAGAGGATTCATAGTCAAGTTCAGCCCTAGGCCTCTTAGAAGGGGGGGGGGGGGTTGACTACCCCTGATTAAAGTAATTAAATCTTCAGCCATTTTGATCCGTTGTTTTTTAGGCATATGGGCCTGAACATGCAGCCTGGGCGTTGTTTTTTTAGACATAGATCGAGATTTTGGCATTAATATTGAAGGTGGCGTTGGTTTAATATCCAAATCTGTAGGCCTGAATGCACCCTCAGAAGCCGGTGCCTGCACAGCGGCTCCGGACCCATCCAAGGTAGAGACATCTGTGGGTTCCATAGGTGAAGCATCTCGCGGCTTACCGGACTCCGAATGGGTCTCAGTAGAGGCCTGCGAATCTGAAGTAGCGGGTATCAGGGGCTGCGAAAGCACCTCACGGAGTACCAGCGAACTGGTGACTGGCTTAGGAGAAGCGTCGTCGGCAGTTGTGGACCTCAACGGCCTGTCTCTGTCCTTTCCTTTGCATTTTTCGGTATTTCGGTAGTCAGATTGCTAACAGACGTCATTTCTGGATAATTAAACAGAGAAAAGAAATATTTAGAAGCAAAAATGTACCGATGACTGATTAAATAATGCACCAAACAGACAACAAGGTACGTCGTGGTCAGGGCCTAGGCAAGGAATACAGTACAAATGGAAATCCTTAGGAGGTATTTGCTTCCCACAAGTAATACAATTATTAACTTTTACTGACATCGGTAAGGAGAAAGAAAAAGTTTCCCCAAAGGAGTACTTAGCTTTTTAGTTGAAGACTTCGGTTCTGAAACTCGAAAATGAAAATTTCAGGAGTCGGCTGACTGGCACTTGCGAACTGCTTCTGCTTCGGGCACTGCACAGCAAGAAAGACTGATGTAATGGCGGCTGCATGTTTTATACCCCTGACGACCTGACGTCATGGAAGAAGGCTCTGCAACCGATGCAGGACCCAAGACTTTGTTAATCAGGCCGACTGAGGGCAACCTGCCAGCAGATTACCCAAATGTAATGACTGCAACAGTGAAACATGAAGAACATCAAGGTGGAAGCATAATGCCAGGCACAAAATTTTACAATTTTCATCTTTGCGTTGTGACATCCCAAGGTTTTAGTTTAGATGTTTTGAAGTTTAATAATCACAAGCCGATTAAATGAGATGCAGGTATCCATAATAAACCTGTGCTGATGTTCATAGGTTCATAGGTTTATACTAGGCTATCTGCCCTGAGGCATTTATAAGCCTAGCCCAAAGTTTTGTGGCTTACGCCACCCCTTATATGAAAAAATACTGTGCCCATTAGTTTGTTGTGCCTATGTCCAGCAGTGACACAGAGATGATTCCCGGGGTAAACCTACGATCTCCCATCCACAGGTCAAGATTTCTCTTGAACAGAGCCAGCGAGGTGCTCTGCCTCACATGGACCGGGATTTTATTCCACAGCATAGGATGCTTGTTGTAATTGCAAATCTCTTGAATCAAGGAAAAAGTACAGTTTTGTACCTACCATAAATGTAGATGTCCGAACTGGATAGCATCTGCAGTCATAACAACTGGGTTGTCCTGTCGTCAGGCAGCCCTTCAGTCGGCCGGATTCCAAAGTCCGGGTCCGGCTTCGGCTGATGTCGCACTTCACCCGACGTCATCTCTGCTGGTCTCCGGGTATAAAGGCATCAGCCGACGCCATTTTCTTCAGTGTTTCTTGCCCCAGATGCCAGTTGCCCTTCCTGGAAGGCTAATTTTTGGATAAATGCCAATGTTTCCAAAAGGATAGAAGGCAAACTCAGAAAATAAGCATGTATGTACATATATACAAACAAATACACCATAAGAGACTCCCCCCACTAGCTAGCTATTAGGAGGGTAAATACCCTAGGAGTACCACAGAGGGGAAGGAGGGAGAGTAATCCTGACTGCAGATGCTATCCAGTTCGGACATCTACATTTATGGTAGGTACAAAACTGTACTATGTCCTTCATGGATGCATCTGCAGTCATAACAACTGGGTAGAATACCATAGCCAACTAAGGGAGGAGGAAAAATTAGATTATGGTGTGGTTAGGATCCCTTGCAGCACAGCAGTGGCAAACCCTGCTCGGGATCTGGAATACAAAGGTAAGTTATAATGCTTGGCAAATGTATGCACGGAGGTCCAAGTAGCCGCCTCAATAATGTCCTTGGTTGCCACTCCTCGTAAGAAGGCTGTGGTAGTGGCTGTTGCCCTTGTAGAATGAGGCCTTATGTTCTGTGGAATTGGTTTTCCATGGAAGGAGTAACAGAATCGTATGCAATTTCCTATCCATTTGGAGATTGTCTGTTTGGAAATAGCTTTTCCTTCCCTTCCTGTTGCATAGGCTACAAAAAGCTGGTCAGTTTTTCTGCTACTTTTTGTTCTGTCCAGGTAGTAGCGTAACTGTCTATGTACATCCAAGGAATGCAGCATTCTTTCCCCTCTGTTTTGTGGGTTGGGAAAGAAGGTAGGTAGGTGGATTGCCTGGTTTAAAGACACTCTGGATATCACCTTAGGCATAAAGGTAGGATTAGTCCTCATGGACACTATCTTGGTGGAAGATTAGGAAGGGCTGTACTGCCATTAGGGCCTGAAGTTCAGAGACCCTCCTTGCTGAGGTTATTGCCAGTAGGAAAGCAGTTTTCCATGATAGATGCTGTAGGTCCGCTGTAGCTGCTGGTTCAAAGGGTGCAAGTGTCAATTTTTCTAGCACAAAGTTCAAATCCCAAGCTGGCAATGGTGGTTTCCTTGGAGGTTTTACATTCTTGATTCCTCTGAGGAACTGCCTGAGTAAAGGATGTGAAAAGACAGGTGGATCAAAGCTGTATTCTGCTGAAATAGCTGATGCTTGTATCTTGATGGAGGAGTAGGACAGGCCTGTATGTAGAAGCTCTGCCAGATACTCCAGGATGTTAGCCATATCTATAATTGACACATCTTTTCCTCTTTCAGTGCTCCAAATGACAAACCTTTTCCATTTTCCTGCATAGTTCCTTCTTGTTGAAGGTCTGCGGGCTTCAAGGATAATGTCTTTAACCCTTTGGGAAAGTTCTGGGTTAGTTGCTGCTATGTGATGTTCCATGCAGTCAGTTGCAACGTTTTTAGGTTTGGATGCATGATGCTGTAGTTGTTCTGAGTTAACATCAAAGGCATCAGGGGTATTGGCCACATGTTGTCCCGAGACATGCTCCTCAGCAATGGGTACCAGTGTTGTCTTGGCCAGTTTGGAGCTATCAGGGTTATCCTTGGACGTTCCTCCTTGATTTTTAGTAATACCTTGTGTATCAAGGGAAGAGGTGGAAATGCATATGCTGTTAGACCTTTCCAGCTGAAGGAGAGCGAATCCACTTTCCATGCAAGTGGGTGGAATGTCCTTGTGCAGAATTTTTGCAGCTGGTGATTGAGAGGGAAGCGAATAGATCTATCTGTGGTCTTCCCCATTTCTTTGAGATGGTCTTGAAGATGTCCGGGTGTAGCATCCATTCGTGGGCATCCGATGTGGTTCTGCTCAATATGTCTGCTAGAGTATTGTCCTTTCCGGTACAAATATTGCCTGTAACTGGATGTTGTAGCTGAGTGCCAGGTTCCAAAGCTCCAAAGTCATTCTGCATAGGGGGTATGAATGAGTGCCTCCCTGCTTGTTGATGTACCACATGACTGTGGTGTTGTCTGTCCTTATCATCAAATGGCCCTCTTTGAGAAATGGTCTGAAATTTTGGATTGCCAGTTTTACTGCCAGCATTTCTTTTAGGTTGATGTGCAGGTGGAGTTGATCCTGCGTCCACAATCCTTGTATGCATTTGTCCAGCATGTGAGCCCCCCATCCTAGGTCTGAGGCGTCTGTTGTGATGGTCTGGCTTGCTTGATAGCTGTGAAATGGTAGGCCTGGGTTTGACTGGCATGCTTGTGCCCACCATCGGAACTCCTGTTTTAGGCATGGGATTAGTGGAATTTCTGCTTCTAGGCTGTGCCTGTGTTGGGACCATAAATTCCTTAGGTACCACTGTAGTTTTCTCATATGTAGTCTGGCATGTGGAACCAAGATTATGCATGATGCCATGTAGCCCAAGGCCTGCAGGACTTTTCTTGCTGTTAACTTGTTCTGTTTTGTTAGAGCCAAGAAGTAAAGAGGGAGTTCTTTTTGTTTTTCTGCGGTTAGGAATGCCATTTGTTTTACAGTGTCCAATTCCGCGCCCAGGAATGTCCTTGTTTGGGATGGTATCAGCCTTGACTTTTGTAAATTGACTGTGTATCCCAGTGCTTGTAGCAAGTAAATGACCCTTTGTAAATATGTTGTCAGCTTGCTTTTGTTGTCCCCTTGTAGCAGGCAGTCGTCCAAGTATGGGTAAATTTGGATTCCCTGTAGTCTGCAGTGGGCGATTACTGATGCCAGGCATTTTGTGAATACTCTGGGCGCAGTAGATAAGCCAAAGGGCAATGCTGAGAATTGATAATGCTCTGATCCTGCAAGAAATCTGAGGTATCTTCTGCAAATTGGTCGAATGGGGACGTGCAGGTATGCCTCCTTGAGATCTAGAGTTACCAGCCAACACTCCTTGCCCAGCATGGGAAGAAGTTGCTGTAGGGTCAGCATTTTGAATTTTGGGACAATGATGTATGTATTTAAGGTGGACAGGTCGAGAATAGGTCTCCAACTTTTTTCCTTTCTTGGAACTAGGAATAGTCTGGAGTAAAATCCTTTGCCTTGTTCTGTTATTGGCACTCTTTCCACAGCTTTCATCTTTGCTAATTGCATTATCTGCTGTAGAGCTTCTGTTTTTTGATTTGGAGGCAGGTTTGGCATTCCTCTTTTGACTGGTAAAGTGTGAAAGTGGAACCGGTAACCTTGGTCTATGGTTTGCAAAATCCACTTGTCTTTTGTGATGTAGTGCCAGTTTTTCAAAAATAAGGTTAATTTTCCGCCTAATGGAGCTGCTATTTGTTCCCTGGTAGGCGGATGTAGAGTTAAGTCACTGTGATTGTGCTGTTGTAGTGGTAGTGGCTGTGTCTGTGCCTCTGTTATTACCTTGCCACTGTCGTCCTCGGCACCTCCTCTGGATTGGTTTCTGCCTCTGGAACGTCTATTCCTGCCCCTTTGGGATCTTGTGGAGTCAGGAAAGGACCAATTTTTGGCAGGCCAGTTCCTGCTAAACCTTGGGGGCTGAACCTGCAAGAAATCTTTAACCGTTTGAACAGATTTTGCCTTTTCTTCCATTTTCTTCATTACCTGCTGGGCAGGTGTACCAAACAAACTGGTCTTATCCATAGGAGCATCTAATAACTTAGCTTTAACATGATCCGGTAAGACTTGTTCCTTCAGCCATGCATGTCTTCTTATCACTGTGCCAGTCATGGCTGATCTAAATGAAGCCTCCAGTGCATCATAGCCACATTTTAAGGAATGGTTACTAACCTGTTGTATGTTATTTACCATTTCTAATACATATTTCTTATCTATAGAGTCATCAGAGGATAGTTTTTTAGTTAACTGATCAAGCATAAACTCTTGGTATTGTATCATGTGAAACTGACAGTTTAAAGCTCTAGCTGAGAGAGTAGCTGAGGTATAAACTTTTTTGCCCCATCTGTCCAAAGACCTGGCTTCCCTTTCAGAAGGAATAGGGTTTTTTGCTGTGGTCGAGGCTACTGCCTTAGGCCCCTGGGATATAGTTTCGGGGTCTGCAAGTGGGGCCTTGTATAGGTGATGATGAGTGTCTGGAACCCTGTAAAATCTGTCTGGTTTGGCAGGGGCTGGAGGTAAGGAATCTGGTGCAGAGCAGACATCATTAAAGGCATCGTCCACAACAGAGAGGACAGGAGGTATAGCTAAGGGCCTGTGTTGTGGAAGGTGCAGAAAAGTCCTAAGTCTTTTTCTGGAATCTGAGAAATCCTGTTGCTGCCATTGGAATTGTTCTCGCATGGCATGTAAGGTTTCCCCAAAGGAGAATTCTTCTGGTGGAGAAGCAGCTGGAATGGATTCTTCAGCATCTGAGTCTTCATAATTGGAGAAAGGAGCCTCTGGCTGGTCTGTAATATCTGAGTCATCCGCAGAATCATCAGAGGACACAGGCTCGGGGGGCTCTGCCCTAGGTCTCTTCTCTGGGGGCTGAGAGGCCCTGTCTGGGTGAGATTGAGATCCCCTAATTAAGGATATTAAATCTTCTGCCAGAGTAAGCATTTGTGAACTAGAAGTAGGCCTGGTTGAGGGGGGTTTAACAGGCACTGATTTAGTAGACTTGGCTGCTTTAGCCCTGGCAAAGGCCTTAATGGACATGGCTGCAGGAGGCCTAGCAGCACCACGTGCTGGGGTAGACATCCAAAGGGATGGTGTCTGATAATTCACTAGAAACCACTGTAGTAGGTAAAATTTCAGAGGCTGATTCAAGTAAGGTAGCAGGAACCTCAGAAGTAGTCAAAGATTCAGCTGTGCTTTGATCAGTTTTCTCGGTTTCGGCCGAAACCGAGACACTCACGGTTTGCTTAACCATGGTTTCGGCCGAAACCGTGGACCGCGAGTGTCGGTCTTTTTCTTTGCGTTTCTTAACAATTTGGGTAGTCGGAGGATCCGACGGCATAATGTACGCAAAATCTGAACCGAAAAACTGTTCAGCAAACTCCGACCGACGCCTAACCGTTCGTCGGTTGAAGGAAGCACAGGCCGAACAGGCTGCTACGTCGTGGTCTGGGCCTAAACAAGGCAAACAGTAAGAGTGGAAATCTTTATGAGGTATTTGTTTCCCACAAGTTAAACAGTTATTGACTTTTTCTGACATCGGCTGAGGCAAGAAAGAGTCCCCAACGGGTACTTAGCTTTAGAAGTCTTCGAAGTAGTATTCGGTAGTAGTAATCTCTGGATCCGACCGACCGGCACTTGCGAACAGCTTCTGCTTCGGGCGCCACGCGGCAAGAAAGACTGAAGAAAATGGCGTCGGCTGATGCCTTTATACCCGGAGACCAGCAGAGATGACGTCGGGTGAAGTGCGACATCAGCCGAAGCCGGACCCGGACTTTGGAATCCGGCCGACTGAAGGGCTGCCTGACGACAGGACAACCCAGTTGTTATGACTGCAGATGCATCCATGAAGGACATTGGAGGAGTTATGGATTGGACACTCTAAATTGGCCCTAGGAGTGAGTGAGTGAGTGTGTGTGTGTGTGTGTGTGTGTGTGTGTGTGTGTGTGTGTGTGTGTGTGTGTGTGTGTGTGTGTGTGTGTGTGTATGCCGGTCTTGCAACTTGACACTGTATAACTCCACTGCCAATCATGCGCGGACAGGTGATCCACTGTGGCGACCCATAACTGGGAAAAGCCGAAAGAAGAAGAATATCAATAAACTGTAAGAGTCCATTTAATACAGTTACACATGAAGATGAGATTGCTGAAAGTCATGTGTAAACTAGCAACGGCTTCTTATCAGTCTGCGAGATCCATTTACTGTTTATACCCCAAGACAAAGAACAGATCAATGAAAAAAAAACAAAAACTCTTACAATAAAAAAGCCCAAGTATATAACAATTTGAGAGAGAGAGAGAGAGAGATGAGAAAATATAAAATAAGGATGGCTCCTCAAGGTTATGGAAGTAATCCTTTTTATCCTTAAATGAAAGTAACATCAGTTAGAAAACCTTGCAATGGTAGGTTATAATTTAACATGCTAACAGGAAACAATCCGAGGCAAGAGGTCCTTCGCTTTCATAATCTGAACGGTTTCAGGCAGGGCAACAAAAGTGGCATCTCATCAGCTTTGCACATTTATCAAAAATGAGAGCATTTGAAACTTAAGTCCAAATTAAACTAGTCAAATTAAAAACTGAAAGCAAGCCTATTCAAACAAGAAAAGAAATGAAACTAACAAAGATTTTCATTTTTGGCTGCAAATGTAAAAACAAAAACATGGAATATATAGATTTCTCAAGTTAACTCACAGATGAAAGCATGCTTTTAAAGACTGATTTGAAAATATGACAGACACTGAATAGGATCATAAACTTCCTGTCAGACCGCTTTTTACTCATCAGTCAGAAAAAGCTATACTAGCTAAAAGAACGGTCAGCTCTTATTTCCTCTGTAAGCTGGGGAGGATGACAGTGTAAATGACTCATTACCTTTGCATAGTGAAATAATTACAGCTGGTTAAGCACCCAAGAAAGCAGTGTACATAGATGCTTTCTTAATACTAAAAGTCCTGCATCAAACCAACAGTCTCTGAAATACATGCAGACCATTTGTAAAAAAGACAAATAACTACAAAATTTGCTGTTTTTATAAATTCATGCACATTTAAGAATTAAATCACTGTATAATTCTTGTAGTTCTGCAAAGCAGAAAAAGGAAATACAACCTATCTGGCAAACTGCCAGTTAGCTTGCCTAGCGTCTATTAAGTCAGTCCAATTTTTACAGCATGCTCCAAGTGAAAGTCAACAGCACATTGCTATGGCAATGAAAATCAGTAAGCAGCACCAACACAACCACAGCACATAGCTTAGATATGAATATCCAGAAGCATTTTTTACAAACAGAAAAAGAAACATATTCTACAGCACAACCGGTGAGCTACAATAAACAAATCTGAAAATAATACATTCTAGAATATATGCCTGCATGCAGAAGTTCATCTTAAAATCTAGCACTCTCTCATGTTACATGACAATAAATTGCACAATAACAGCTCTCTAGCAAGGTTAAGAATACTCTAATTTAACTCATTTTTACAACTATGAAGTAGGTGTGTATTAAGTCGCACAGCAAGCCTTCTACTGGTTTTGCTTCAGCCAACAATCCTAACTTCTGTAGAAAAACTTATGGAAAAAAATGTCATAGTTGAAAATCCAGTTAACAATAAAACACTACAGCTTTTACTTGAATACTCTGGCAAACCAACACAAGCTTAGAAATAATGTACAGTACATTACTCTCAAAATACTATGAGATATCCTGCAGAGCTACTGTCATTTTAGCCAATACATACTCTGATATAATACAAGCTCACTAAAACAATGACTGGCACTGTAAAAGAAACAATTTAAGAAAATAAAAGTAACCAAGTTTACTTGTTGAGTCTTTTGGCTTTTCCCAGTTAGGGGTCGCCACAGCAGAACTCCGGTCCGCTAATGAGTGGTAGTTGATTTTTACGTGCAGAGTTACCAGCCCTGACGCACAACCTGCAATGAAAGTACGCCCATTCACGCATGCCTCCACACAGAAGACGCTCTAGCTGAGAATCGAACCGGACAGCGTCTTACGGTGAGGCGACAATGCTACTGCAGCACCACCACCGCAGAAAAATAACCAAGTTTACTAAATTCTACAAAACTGATGGCTGATCAGAATAGTTTAAAAATACAGAATTACATCAACATGCAAAGAAACTAATAAAAGGGCAAAATGAAATGTTTCTAACAAACTTCTAAGTCGCTCAGAAAACTATTGCACAGATTGCTTATTTCTTCATCCAGCAAGTGTGAAACAAGCTTGGTTCAGTACAGTGTGGCTCTACAACTGAAGCCATGCAATAACAGTTGCATTACAAGATTACAAAAAACAAATTCCTTTACAAATTTAAGCAAGCACCCCTTACTTACCTGTGCAGCTTTTTAGCCCAGAAAACAGTATTGGGTGAGGCTAAAAGTTATGGGAAATGTTGTAGTTCTTCTTTCGGCTTTTCCTGGTTAGGGGTTGCCACAGGGAAACTCTGGTCTGCTAATGATTGACAGTAGATTTTTACGGTGCCGAGGTGCCAGCTCGACGCCCAACCTTCAACGAAGGCACACCCACTCACGCATGTCTTTCGAAGGCCACTCGACTGCGGAGAGGACATGTAGACTTCACAACAGAAGGCGCTCCAGCCGAGAATCAAACGGGAGAACCTCTTGCTGTGAGGCGACAACGCTACCTATTCTTTAAAATGCTTAGTGACAGTTTACTTTTCAGTCTCCAGCTCATTTGCAACCAAAACAGAACAAGAAATTCCCAAGCAAACCGCTAAAGCCAAAGTTCAAGAAATGTTAGCACTCCCTTAAATTCACATTTTATAAATAACTAATGAAGACAAAGGCAATGAGTTAACAAAAAGTCAGAATTAAAAAAAATTACTGAACAAAGTTTTATGCTTGAATAAATGCCAAATATTCTTCACAAGGTTAGGCGATGACTGTAAATGTTTTACACAAACAGAAGTTATGTACTTACCATAACTTGGTATCAATGTTGTCCATAGTTATGCATCACGAATGGGTCTTCGGATCCAACTCGGCCATTTCTTTCAGACATACGATCTGAGCCTCAAAGTCCTCCCTGTCCCATGATGCCTCACTCTTCTTCAAACCCTCACATTTAGTTTGCTGCCACTTCAAGCTGGTTATCCCAAAGATAATAGAGACACAGAGACAAAAGACCTACTGGACTCCAAACTAGGAACCAGTGGGCTCTGCAATCCAGTGGATTGCTCTCAGATGTACAAGGAAGGGGGAAAGAAGGGTGGGATGTGATGCACAATGAAATTGGACAACACAGATACCAACTAACGCTAAGTACATAACTTCTAATCTGATGCTGTCCATTTCATTATGCATCACAAATGGGTTAGAGTCCCCAGCTAGATAAACCCTGGGAGGACTTCAAGGAAGCATATGCCTGAGCACTGCTCAACCAAAGGAGGCTCCCTTCCTGGAAAGGATGTCCAGCATGTAATGAGATAAACAAATTCATCAACTGGCATTCTAGTAGAGAAGGCTGAAGAGGTCGACAATGATCTGGTGGAATGGGCTTTAACTGGACAGGGAAATTGCTTGTCTTGCCGAGAATAAACTGTAGAAATACATTCTGTAATCCATTTCGCTGAACTAATCTTAGCGACAGCCTGACTCAACCTGTTTGGTGAAAAGGCAATGAACAACTGCTCTGATCTTCTATGAGGTCTAGCTCTATGTAGGTAGAAACTTAACTGTCTGTGAACAGCCAAGGAATGTAACATACATTCGCCTTTATTGGAGTAATTGGGAACAAAATATGGTAAATGGTCCAGTTCATGTTGGCCTTCGAAGCGATCTTTGGAATGAAGGAAGGATTCATCCCAAGAGAAACTACTCTTAAAAAAAGATTATGTATGGTGGTTGAGAAGAAAGAGCTTGTAATTCTGAAACTCTTCTACCTAAAGTAAAAGTCACAAACAAGGCAGTCTTCCACAACAAATACTTCAGCTCACAAGAACTAGCAGGTCCAAAGGGTTTCTGGGTGAGACCTTGGAGTACCAAAGTAAGACCTCAAGAGAAGGACTCTTGAATGGAGGCCTTAGATGAAAAACAACTTTTAAAAATGCCCAACACGAGTTTGGAAGAGGAAAGGATAGAGGAAAACGCAACTCCCTTCCTAACACAGAAATTCATAGCACCATTATTGTAGAAAAAATAGCTCCCTCATGGAACAGCGAGCTCAAATATGTAAGGACAGCAGAGACTAAAGCTGAAAAGGGGTCAATATTCCTTTGTGAAGCCCAGGTGGAAAACCTTTTCCATTTTCTACAATATACTTTCTTGGTGGAGGGCTTTTGAGAGGCAAGGATAATTTTGCAGACAGGTGAAGAAAGCCTGGACTTTAGCAAGATTTCTGAAGTGAAGGAACTGAGCAGTTACTTTAAGGGATCGAAGATTGGGTAATCTGTCGTTTTGACGGATGTGAAATGAGATCCTGTCTGGGATCCAGTATTCATTGAGGATTATTTTCTGTGAGACTGCAGAAGGGGGGAACCATACCTGACAATGCCAATGAGGGGGAATGAGGATAAGACTGGTCTACAACCTGCTGGCTTTCTCTACAACTTTGGGTATCAGGGGAATTAGAGGACAAGTGTAAAGGAGACCGGGGGTCTTTCGTGGACTAAAGCGCCCCTGGGTGACTCCACCAGAGGGGGAAATCAGAAAGAAGTACCTGTTGCACTTGTTGCTTGGGGGGGGGGGGGGGGGCATGTAGATTGCAGCAAGGTTGGCCAATGACTGAAAATCTTGTTCGCTATTGACTAGTTCAGGGACCACTCGCGAGGACTCAATACTGACCTGCTCAAACTGTCTGCCAGAACGTTGGATTCTCCAGGGGTGTGATCTGCAATGAGAAAGCAGTTCAAAGCAATCACCCATTCCCAGACCCTCATGGCCTCTCTGCAGAGTGGGTAAGAATGGGTTCCCCCCAGCTTGTTGATGTACCATACCACCAACATGTTGTCTGCCAAGATTGCAATCGTCCCCAGAGGAAGCAGCCCAGAAAGGCTTGCAATTCAAGGAGAACCACCCTCATCTCCAGGATGTTTATGTGCAATTTGATCACTGTAGGGGGCCATGTGCCTTGGACCATCCTTCCCTGAAACCCCCACCCCCCCACCCCACTCCAACAGGGAGGCGTCTGTTGTCACTGTGACCAAAGGAACGGGGAGGACAAATGGCCTGCCTAGATGAAGATCAGCTGTAAACATCCACCATTGTAGGAGACGCCTGCAAATCGGAGTAAGTTTGACTAGGGTTGGTAACACCAAATGGACCACTGAACTGCCAGAGTCCACTGAAGGACTCGCATGAAGAACCTGCCTAAGGGCACCAGAAGGATGGCGGCCGACATGAAACCAAAGGCTATGACAATTAGGCGAGCTGGAGGAGATGGCATGTCTAGTAGACATTGGACCTGCTGCCTGAGAGACAATATCCTCTGTAAAGGAAGAGATGCAACTTATGCGACAGTGTTCAACGGAGTCCAGATGAATTTGATGTCTTGTATTAGGACAATCTTGGATTCTGTCATGTTCACTGTGATTCCCAGGTGGAGAAACAGGCAACATCACCTGAATCGCCTGGAGTAGGTGATGCCTTGTGGGCACCGTTAGAGGGCAATCATCCAGGTAGGGGAACACCTGGAATCCTTGCAGACAGATGCTCTGCAACTACTGCCATGAATTTGGTGAACACCTGGGGGCAGTGATGAGATCCTTCCCAGCCAGAAGCGAAGATATCTCCTGGACCACCTGTCTACTTTGTTATGACAGTACGCATCCTGGAGATTCAGAGCACATCCAGTCATCTTTGCGCATAAGCGGCAAAATGGACTGCACCATAACCATGCGGAACTTTGTCTCCTTGATAAACAGATTCAAATTGCTCAGATCCAGTATGGGTCGAAGGAGCAAGTTCCGCATCCTCGTTTGGTTGGGACCTCGCTGGGTGACTTTTTTGTCTAGAAGTCTTTGTACTTCTAGCAGGGCACTCTCCCTCTGACTTGAGGCACGTTGGGGAGACGCTTGTCGGTCTGGGGAGGAGGAAGAGAAAAGGAAATATAGTAATCTCTGGAAATAATGTTTAACACCCAGGCGTCATTTATGTCTGTCCAGGCTTCTGGTTGTAAGGATAGTTTGCCCCCAACTGCCTCCAGAGTAGGACAGTCTGGCAGCGCTGCAGGAGCGCTGAAAGGGCTGGTCCATGAAGGGTTCTCTCAAGCCCTCGTTCTTTGGATCCCTTCTCCCTCTGGGGCAGTGTTTACCCTTGAATCCCCTCTCTCTGCCCTAGAAGAGGATTCATGTTGCAACTCAGGAAAGGTCCCTTGAGATTTGCAGAAAGTACAGTTGTGTACACTTACCATAAATGTAGATGTTCAAGTGTATTCACTGTTGCAGTCATTACATTTGGGTTATCTGCCTGCAGGTAGCCCTCAGCCGGCCTGAATACCAGAGTCTTGGATTCCTGCATCGGATGCGGTCTCTTCTTCCATGATGTCAGGTCATCAGGGGTATAAAACATGCAGCAGATGCTATTACATCAGTTTTTCTTGCCCCAGATGTCAGGCGCCCCCATAATGGGAAGCACTTATATGTTATCTTACCCTTCCAACAAAACGCAAATACACCAGAAAGCTCAAATACACCAAACAAGAATGAAAGGTAGAGCCAAGAGAAGTCAGGGGGCTGGAGGGAGGGTAACCAGGGCTACAACAGTGAATACACTCTAACATCTACATTTATGGTAAGTGTACACAACTATACTATGTTCGTGTTTCACTGTTGCAGTCATTACATTTCGGTATTCCCAAAGCTAATGAAGGGAGGAGGAAGTTAGAGAGCATTAGGACCAGCTATTAAGCCCTGCAATACTGCAGTGGCAAAACCAGCCCTGGATTTAGAAAAAAATAGGCATGTGGTAATGCTTGGTGAAAGTATGAACAGAGCTCCAGGTAGCAGCTTCTAGGATGTCCCTGGTAGGGACCCCTCTGAGAAAGGCTGTAGAGGTAGATGTAGCCCTGGTGGAATGTGAGCTTACCCCTGTGGGGTAGGTTTTCCATGGTGCTTATAGCAGAAATTAATGCAATGGGCTATCCATTTAGAAATGGCTTCCTCTGAAATGGCCTTCCCCTCTGCCCCTGCAGCAAAGCCAACTAGCAGCTGTTCATATTTTCTGAGAGGCTTAGTCCTGCCCAAGTAAAATCTAAGTTGTCTGTGCACGTCCAAAGAGTACAGAATTTGTTCCCCTTTGTTTTGTGGATTAGGTAAAATGGTAGGCAAATGATTGGACTGATTTAAGGCCACACTAGACACCACCTTGGGCATAAAGGAAGGACTGGTCCTGAGGGAAGCCCGGTCTGCATGGAAGATAATGAAGGGCTCCACTGCCATGAGGGCCTGTAATTCAGACACTCTTCTTGCTTAAGTGATGGCTAGAAGGAAGGCTGCTTTCCAAGAAAGGAATTTCAACTCTGCAGTTGCAGCTGGTTCAAATGGAGGGAGAGTGAGCTTTTCAATACAAAGTTAAGGTCCCAGGCTGGAGTAGGGGCTCACCTGGGGGGTCTTACATTTTTAGCCCCTCTGATGAATTGCTTTAACAGGGGGTCAGAGAAGAGGGGTGGTTCAGTATTATAATGTGGTGAAATTGCAGAGGTATGAATTTTAATTGACGAGAAGGATAGGCCCTTGTGGAGCATTTCTGTTAAATAACGAAGAATATGAGGTAAACTGGGCATCGTAGTGCCCATACCCTGGGTCTGGCTCCATGAACAGTACCTTTTCCACTTTTCAGCATAGGATTTTCTAGTACTAGGTCTCCTTGCTTCCAGAACGACCTCTAGCACCCGCTTACTGCAGGATGCTATTGGAGAGCTCAAGGAATTAGCCAGGCTGCAAGGTTCAGGGTTTGAAGCTGAGGGTGAAGAATCTGGCCCGCCTGCCTGGACAGCAGGGAAGGTGTCTGAGGTAGATGCCATGGATCCAGCAGTATTATGCTGCGCAAGAGGGGGTACCAGTGCTGGTGAGGCCAGTCTGGTGCAATAAGAATTGTCCTTGGTTTGACCTGTTTGATCTTCAGCAGAACCTTCGAAAGGAGAGGTAGAGGGGGGAAGGCATAAACCGAGAGGCTCTCCCAGGTAAAGGACAGGACATCCACTTTCCAAGCTTGGCTGTGGGGAGTCCTTGTGCAGAATTTGTCCAATTGGGAGTTCTGGGGGGAGGCAAACATGTTTATCTCTGGAGTACGCCATTTGTTGCTCAAGAGGCTGAATACGTTTGGTTCCAGTTTCCATTCATGTGGGTCTATGAGATTTCTGCTTAAGTCGTCTGCCAGTGAATTTAGCTTGCCTGACAGGAATTGAGCTTGTAGGTGCACTTGGTAGCTCAAGGCTGTGTTCCACAGAGCCATGGTTAGTCTGCAGAGAGGGTAAGAGTGGGTTCCCCACTGCTTGTTTATGTACCACATAACTGCGGTGTTGTGTTTACCAATAACTGTCCTGGAAGGATGTGGTCCCTGAAGGCTGTCAGGGAATTCTGTACAGCTAACATCTGGTTGATATGCAGGTGCATCTGACTCGGGTTCCATTTACCCTGAATGCACTGCCCTACCAAGTGAGCCCCCCATGCATAGTCTGATGCGTTTGTAGTCAGGGTTTGGGCGGCAGGGCGTAGATTGAAAGGGAGCTCCTTGTTTAGGTGGCAGACCTCTGCCCACCAAAGGAACTCTGTCTTTATACAAGGAATGATAGGAATAATTGATTCCAGGTCCTGAGAATGTTGCCTCCATAGGCTTTTTAGATACCACTGTGGTTTCCCTCATATGCAGTCTTGCATATGGAATTAGTAGAATGCAAGAGGCCATGAACCTCATGGCTTGCAGAATTTTTCTTGCAGATACCTCGGTCTTTGTGGCCAGTAGTCTGAAGTAGGCTCAAATAAACTGGTTTCTCTGGCATTAGGTAAGCCATCTGGGAAGTTGTGTTCAAGATTGCTTTATAAGCCTAGCCAAAGTGTGTTTGGCTTTCGCCACCCTTTTAGATTAGTTGACTGTGCCTCTGTATAGTAGGTCACAAAAGGTAGCCCTTTTAAGGTTAGTTTACTGTACCTCTGTCAAGCAGGGACACAGAAGAGATCCCAGGGGTAAACTTACGGTCTCCCATCCACTCGTCAAGATTTCTCTTGAAGAGAGTCAGTGAGGGGCTCTGCCTAACATGGATTGGGATAGTTGAGATTTCTTTTCGTTTATGGTGTACTCCAGTGAGGTTAAATGTTTCTTTACAAATGCCAGATGTTTTAATAGCATGTCCTGGCTTTCTGCCTGAATCAGACAATCGTTCAGGTATGGGTATATCTGAATATTTCTCTGCCTGCAAAATGCAATGGCTGGAGCTAGACACTTTGTGAATAGCCTGGGGGAAGTAGATAAGCCAAAGGGAATTGCAGAGAATTGATAGTGCTTGGAGCCTGCTCTGAAACTTAGGTATTTCCTGCAAGATTCCCTTATTGGAATGTGCAGGTAAGCTTCCTTTAAGTCTAAGGTTGCCAACCAGGCATCTTTGCCTAGCATAGGAAGCAGCTGTTGAAGTGTTAGCATTTTGAATTTTGGGATTACCAAAAAGGTGTTTAGAATAGAGAGGTCCAGGATAGGACGCCAGGAGTTGTCTTTTCTGGGTACCAGGAAAAGTCTCGAGTAAAAACCTTGTCCCCTTTCTTCTGCTGGGACAGGTTGAACAGCCCCTGACACTTAAAAAAGAGAGAGAGCCTGCTGTTGAGCCTCTGCACACTGATTTGGGGGTAGATCTGGCCAACCATTTGGGGTTGGTAAGGTGTGGAAGTGGAATCTGTATCTTTAGAAAACTCTATTTAAAACCCATTTGTCCTGGGTAATGAGTTCCCGGTTTTTTGCATGCACGGTGAGCTTTCCTCCTAAGGGAGCAGGCAGCTGAGCAGGGCTTGGAAGGGTTAAGTCATTGTGACATTTTTAAATAGGGGGGTGTCTTACTACTTCCAGATTTGGAAGTGGGAGCCTCCCACTGCTTAGGCCTGTGTGTAGCCTGATACTGTAACCTAGGTGGTCTGCTGTTCCTGGGTTTGGACTAAGAAGGCCTGGAAGAGACTGGAAAGGACCAATTCTTAGAAGGCCAATGCCTACTAAATCTGGAAGGCTGTACTTGCAGGAAATCTTTAACAGTTTGCATAGATTTAGCTTTTTCCGCCATCTTTTTAAGGGCTTCTTCTGCTTTGCTGCCAAACAGGTGGTCTTGGTTTAAAGGAGCATCCAGTAATTTAGCTTTAACATGATCTGGCAAGTTTTGCTCCTTAAGCCAAGCATGCCTTCTAAGTACAGACTCAGTGACAGCAGCCCTGAAAGATGCTTCTAAAGAGTCAAAACCACACTGCAAAGTATGTTTACCAACTTGTTCAGCAGAATGCATTAAATCCTGTAATTCTTTATGTTCAGCACAATCAGAAAGCGGGTGTCTGCACAGTGGCTCCGGACCCATCCAAGGTAGAGACATCTGCAGGTTCCATAGTTGAAGAAGCATCTTGCAGAGTACCGGACTCCGAATGGGTCTCAGTAGAGGCCTGCGAATCTGAAGTAGCGGGTATCAGGGGCTGCGAAAGTGCCTCTCTGAGTACTGGCGAACTGGCGACTAAATTAACGGAAGCGCCTTCGGCAGTTTTGGACCTATGCAGTCCGTCTCTGTCTTTATCCTTAGGTTTTTTTCAGAATATCGGTAGTCGAATGGCTTACCAAAGCCATTTCTGGATAGTTAAACCAAGTACCAAAATAATTTGCTGCTGCTAAAATAGACAGATGACGAATAGCTCGGGGGTTGAATAAGGCACAAAACAGACAGCGAGGGACGCCGTGGTCTGGGCCTAAGCAAGGAATGCAGTACGAATTAAAATCTTTATGAGGTATTTGCTTTCCACAGGTAAGACAACTGTTAATTTTGACTGACATCGGTTAAGAGCAAGAAAAAGGATCCCCAACGGGGTACTTCACTTTTTTCAAGACTTCGGTTCTGAAACTCGAAAACGAAAATTTCAGGAGTTGGACGACCGGCATTTGCAAACTGCTTCTGCTTCATGCACCGCGTGGCAAGAAAGACTGATGCAATGGCGTCGGCTGCATGTTTTATACCCCTGACGACCTGACAGCATCCGACGCAGGAATCCAAGACTGGTATTCAGGCCGGCTAAGAGCTACCTGCAGGCAGATAACCCAAATGTAATGACTGCAACAGTGAAACACGAAGAACATCCACATCTTCTTCCCGCTCCACTGGTTTCTGGAAAAGGTCCATTAGGGGAAAGAAAACTTGATCCCTATGGCAGTTAAGGTCTTGCCATCCTGTTCGATGCGGGTAAGAGTCTCCTTAACTGATGGTCGGAAGAAAGATGAACCGTCAAAAAGGGTGCTAATGAATGATGCCTTGAAGGGGTACGCAAACCCACATAGACTCATCCAGGCATGTCTCCTAAAGGCTATGCATGAACCAGGTGCTCGAGAGGTTTCCTCCGCTGTGTGGGAAATTAGTCTCACTGAGGAATTGGCAACAGAAGCCATGGTGTTCAACTGTGTGGAAACCTTCTTGTAGTTTTCCTCTGACAGAGACTGCATCAGAGGGGTGGAAATTTCCTTCAAGTCTCTCTGGAGGCATGTCAAGTGTGCCAGGTAATTCAATGCTCTCAGCAAAAAAGTGATTGAGGCATATACCAGCTTTCCATGCCTGTCCAAAGCCAGAGACTCTGTTTGGGGGATAGACAGTAGAACTATGTTCAGCAAGCTCTTTCTTGGGGGCTGCTAACACCACAATGCCATCAACACAGACACCTCTTCTCCAGAAGGGACGATCCTTGGGGGAACAAAGGTACTTATCTGTGTGCTTTGGAACTGGTTCCATAGTGTGAGGCTCCTTCCAAGCTAGGCTGGCGATGAGGTCAATAAGTTCATCTGTTAGTGGGATCACCCAGGATGTAGATGGTCCAGTCCCAAATTACTCCAGGAATACTGACTCCTCCAAGGAAGAGGGCTGGGAAGGCCATCCACCCTTTTGTTTCAGGATTTCTAAGATATCTCCAAAGGAGACATTGTTGGGTGGAGATCGGAGGAACCCTTCCCCTTCAAGGTTGGTGCCCTCTGTCAAAGACTCCAAGGGGGAATCGATATGCTACTTTTTGCACCAACACTTCCAGGGAACCTCCTCTTTGGGAAACTTGTGGAAGGACTCTTAAGACAAGGAACCCCATGCTGAGGGGTTGGCTGGAGGCTCTCCGGCAGCGTCTGACCACGGATCGGACGGATGGAAGCACAGCTTCGATCCACAGAGGATTAGGGAGGGCCTGGCAGAGGAAGGACCATGTCTCGAGGCATCGGGAAAGCCCGCTCTGCCACCTGGAATGCAGAGGATGCTGTGAGAACCTGCCCCCCATCCCAGAGGGCGAAGCCACTGAAGGAGAGAGAGATGAGGCCATCCTGGATTCGACATCAGAAGAGAGCACTGGACATAAGCTGTTGAAGGCGGAGGCCCCTAGTGGAAGGGACGGCTCCAAGAAGGTTAGAGCCGGCACCAACCCCTAGGATCCGGGACTGACCCCTCAGATCTGGGACAATGCCAGAGTCAGGGAAAGGAGTATCCCATGATCAGACAACAGTCCACTTGGGATTACTAGGCCCTGGAACTCCGAAGCCGAGCGACTCGAAGGAGGAGGAGGTTGATGTATCTGGGTTGGAGCTCTCACGGATCCAGCGTGGGTTGGAGAAGGCAAAATCCACAGCTGGATATGGCCTTTGAAGAAACTCATCATCTAATCCATATTAGAGTCCAATCCATATCAGAGTGTGAGAGCAGAGAGGATTGAGAGGACAGGGAAGAATGTGTTGACCATACTTGTGACATGCTTGACCAGGCAGTCTGAGCAGGGGAGGGGGACTTGCTTCAGTGTGAAGTATGACTCCGAGACCTACAATCTGGGCGGGTGTGACTTGGGGGAAGAATCCTAAGACAGAGAAAGTGATAATTTGCAAAGCATTTTTTTACCTAACTGGAGAGAGGCTCGTAATTGCATCTGTCCGTAACGGCGGCAAATGAGATCTGAGTACGGGTGAGGCATCATAGGAGAGGGAGGAGTTTGAGGCTCAGATCGTATGTCTGAAAGAAATGGCAGAGTTGGATCGGAGGACAAATCTGAAGATGCATTTGTGATGCATAATGAAATAGACAACATCCGATCTCTATATTAGCACCTTGCTAGAATGTTTTAACAAGTATGTTGTTTTAGGTCAGACCAAAGTATGTTTGTCTCTACCCCAAGCAACCCTTAAATCAGACAGACATGGAAGAGATGAACGAGTGCCCAAGTACCAGACCTCCCTTCTCGGACATATGGGAATGGAAGCATAACTCTCACAATGCAGAAGCATTTCCTTGCAAAGGCAAAAGCTATCCTAGGATAAAAGAACTGACTGACTAAAGGGAATAATGGACATTTTGTAGTGTCTGCAGAAAGTACTTATATGGAAACATGAGCAAGCAGCACTTCTACAGTGTATTTGATGTTATTTGCACTTGTTTTCCTTCTGTGCATGTGCAACTCAAAAACAGTAAAGAATCCCTTGCACTGCATAGAGTATGGCTTAGACAACTGTAGCCCCAAACACATCCTCTTCCCATCCTCTTCACAATTTTAGAGAGATACTTCCTACTGGCCAGGAAGAAATATCTCCAATGAAATAACTTTTAGGTTAATGCTTGACAGAAACCACGAACAAGCCAAATAGAGCCTATACACAGCCAAATATCAAGCCAAGGTAATGATTCATACCAAGACTTTTATTTTAAAGTTACATTAGAACAACATATTATTGAAGTAATTACAAAATAAGTCTAATCAAGTTTGAAAACAAAAGTCTGTAACAGTACAGCTAGGTATAAACACATTATATATGTGCTTCATCTACAGCATCACAGACTGTTAGTAATGGTGCTAAGTGCTTCTCTATCATATCATAACACACTGCAGTCTTTCAGCTCAAAAGTAAGAAGAGAAGCTAGCAATGCTTAAGTTTATAGAGTAGATAAAAAGCATTTTTCTTACCACTTCCTCCTCTTTGTCCTCTTCATCTTCATCAGCACTCAGCTCCCCCTCCTGATCTTCCTCTTCCCCTTCACTACTTGAAGAGTCCAATATACTGTTCAAATCCATTTTCCATCTTTCAGGTATTGTCTTTTTCTTCCAGAACCTTAAAGCTTCCTGAAGTCCTTCCCCCCCCAAAAAAAAACAATGTGGGTAAACTCATTTTACTGTATCATCCCTCAATCTTAAAGAAAAAACACATATACATACACACTTACAAAGAAGTTTCCAAGACAGAGAGAAAAGTACATGTGGTTATAATCATTACAGATGACAAGACCATAATTGCTCTTCAAAGTTTTAGACATGCTTAGGATACTGTCCTTTGCAGTGCAGATATTGTCCCGATTCTTCCCCTAAGCTGGAGTCGGTGTAGCAGATGGTCAGATGCTGTCAGACTAGTAAACTCCCTCTAAAAGAGATGCATTCAACCCCTTGTACAACAGTAATCTTAATATAAACATCAGATAATGCCAAAAATAGTGTATGGTCCCTAAACTTAGTCTCACAAAGCAGCATGCTATATAAAAATCAACCTTTGCCACCTACTCACTTTAAAATAGAAGGTTATCTTGTGGTATTGTGTGCAGTGACACCATGCTTTAAGGACATACCCAGCCAAATATACAGTCAACCAAGTCATATAGGGCCGCAGCTTCAGATTCAAATAAATCACACCGCCGACTATTCATATGTATGCAACAGGTTAAATAGTAGAGTGTGGTCATTTAACTGGGAGGGTATGTAAACTGTGAAAATAAAGATGATTCAGCTGCATGTTATTGATAAGTATGATGTTATAGCAATTCAGAGTACTGGTCTTCAAAGTTTACATTTTTTTTTTAATATAAAACCAAACTGTGAATCCAAAGCGCAAGTGGAAGCAACAGAGCTTGGGTCAAAATTTCATTATTCAGAGCATAATGATAACTGTTATTTCTACAACCAAAATGCATCACGCTGCAATTCTTGGCACTGAATTTCATCCCATTTTCAAAAACCCACCTAAATAAAATGTCTAGATAATTTTGTAATTTATTATGATCGTACTTATTTGCAACTATATCCTCCACCTTAGCAGTCAACTGCAAATTTACTTAGTCAGGTGCTATCACATACTTGAGGGGGACATCAACAGCCCAAATGACATGGGACCAAAAGCAAGCAGATCTCCGGGGAACCCCCAAATCAATGTTTCTCATTTTCTGAAAAGGAATGTCCTATTCTCACTCTAAATTTCCTTTCTGATAGCCAACGGGCTATCCAGCATACAAATGCATTTCCATCTTTGCAAGAAGGAAAAGGGTTAAATGCCAAAAGATCTTTGGTAGAAGCTGGTTCTGTCAGTGAAATCACAGCATGGTCTAATTTAGGGTATGGAAAAAAAAAAAGTCTGAGGAATCTCACACAACTTAAACTTTGGGGTCGTGGTAGTTGGCTGGCTATTAGGCAAACTACTGGCTGCAAAGAAAGCATAATCTAATACTGGCAAATCAGAAGGAACAGCTGCAGGATAAGGAAAACACACCTGTATTAAGTCATATGCTGGCAGTGTACTTTATGTACCCATTGAAACAGATAATGGCAACAGTATCTAAGAAAAGGATAGCTCTTCAGGAGGGGTTCATAAGTAGGTACTGGGCTAGCTGCTCTTGTAGGCCATTTTAATCCCAACAAATTTTCCTCTCAAAGGAGATAATTAAACCCTGCACCTTATGTTTGTGAGGTAAATACCTTAACCATCATGCTAAGCCCCCCAATAATATAACAACTTTCTTCAGAGTCCGATTCCATCTCCTTTGTGGTAGAAAAGTACAGTTGTGTAAGCTGCACTTACATGTAACAGTAGATATTCAAATTCCTCAATGCTGCACTAACCTTTAGGCTATATAGGTTATGTCTTGCATAAGACATCTAGCCAGCTTCCAAAAGATCTGACTCCCTTCCACACGTCCACCCTGACTGCTGAATGGTAAGGTAAGGGGGGGGGGGAGTTGGGGGGACTCAGCAATCAGAGGGGAAAATCTCCAGAACTTTCTTGCCTAAAAGTCAAACAGCATTATCATCCTGAACTAAATAATAAACTACCAAGTTATTTCCCCAACAGTAACTCTATAACTCTATTATGGGGACAGTGGGTAGATGCTACTACTGCAGCTGTGAGGAATTTGAACATTTACTGTTAAGGGTATGCGCAACTTATACAACTGTACTATGTTCATCAGTCTCACTGTAAGAATGCAGTAGCCTAAAGGCTACCACAGCAATGAGAATGTAGTAGCCTTTAGGCCAGCGATGGTTAACCTTTTGGGTTTGGCCTGTCAAAAGCCACCGTCTCAAAATAATTCATTGCACTTCACATGAGCAATGAATGCAAAAGCAGTGTCTTTGGTAACTCGGATGTTGGTGACCGCTGACTTTTCTCCCACAACATTGTGGCGCGTGTCACTTTTGACACACGTGTCATAGGTTCACCATCACTGCTTTAGCCTATATGGGTTGAATACCAAACCCTATCTAACCAGGGAGGAGGAAAGACATGGATCCAGGAACCACTAGAGAATGGTCCTAGCAAAGCCAGTCCTGGAACTAACAGGAAGAACCCAGTATGTAATTTCTTGTACAAGTAAAGGATCATGTAGCTGCCTCTAGAAAGCTTCTAGAATCTTCTCCAATACGCCAAAGAAGACGAGCCCCTCAAGTGAGAATGCGTCTCAATACTGCCTGGAATTGTTTTACCATGATGTGTATAACAAAAGGCAATACCCGAGGACAACCAAATGGAAACGGCCTGTTTGACACGGTGAGTCCTTTCTTAGTCCCAACATTAAAATTAACTGTCCAATTGACTTTTCTAAAAGACTTGGTTCTACTAAGATAGTACCTGAGCTGCCTATGTAAATCCAGATTATGTGGAATCCTTTCTCAAATGTTCTGAGGGTTAGGATAGAACACTGGGACACTAATGGCCTAATTCAAAGAAACTCAAACAACCTTAGGCATGAATGACAGCTTTGTTCTTACTGATACCGATTCCAAAAGTAGATCAGACAGGGTTTACCAACCAAGATACCCTGCAATTCAGATACTTACCTTGCAGATGTGACAGCAAAGAGAACAGTTTTCTTCATTGCTGGTTAAACTAGAAGGCAAAGGTCTACCTGTGGCTAATTCACATAGCTCAGAAATTTTACTATAACAATAACTTGATGAGCAATTTTTTTCAGATATTGTAGTACTCAACATTAAGGTTACCATAGTGAAAATGCTGCAAACTAACTTTACTTATGACAGAGGCACTCCATGAAGATCTCTGATCTACCATCAACACATTTTCTTCAGACAGCTGACAACTCACTTTCAAATTACTGAATATCTACTGATAAACTCTAAAGGCAGCAACTGGCCAAATTCTAAAAAGGCTGTGTGCATACCTTTCAACCTGGAATCATAAAAAATCTGGACAAAGGCCCATGAAAAACAGATACAACTGGACAAAAATCTGTATGCTGATCAACAAATTTGCAAACATAAGTAACTCCACCTACTCCAGTGGAATTGTGGGATACCAACTTTTAAATGCAAACTGACAAAATATTAAACACAAAATAAACAGAATAACATTTTACTTGTATCTTTGACCTTGTAACAAACTTTGAACTTGTGCAAAACTAAAATACAATTTTCTTTTATACAAATAAAATTAACTGCTTCTACACTAAAATTAAATAATACAAAATATAACCACAGCAAAACTGTTTTATTAACATTTGAACTTGTTTATATTAACATCTGAACTTGTATAAAACTTTGAATTTTTATAAAACCAAAAATACAATTTCATTTTATAAAAGTAAAATTTAATACTAGTTATAATTGCCTCTTTTAGAGACCATCTGATATTATGTGTATTCTTACTTGCCCTATTAGGTTTATGTGATCATTTTGAAAGCATTTATTTGTCTTGTAATTCAAACATGTGGATTTCTAAATACTTAATGACCCATAAATTCTGTCTGAATTGGCATGTTACTGACATGTTCGCTGAAAAGTGCTTATTAATGTAAATGAGTGTTTGACTCTGTAGTTATTCAGCCTACTGCCTGCTATTATACTATCATACTATTGTTTAGGAAATAAGTACATGTTTTATATCTCTCATCTGTTGACATGACACAATAACATGTGACAGGATATATTCTTTACTGAGCAGTTTTTCCTCTTGATTTTACTTTTTGAAAATCACTTTCTGTCAGTGACTAGCTACACAGGGCAAACAGTATAGAAATGAATGACTCATATCTATACCTGTCAACCACTTAGTGCAAGAAATATGGACAGAGTCTAAAATAATGGGGGAGAGGGAACAAAGGCCCAAAAGTAAGGACAGATTTTAAATATTGTTCAGATAAACTTAGAAAATTGCTAGAACAACAGGGTTTGTGTTAGCAAGCATTTTCTGAACAATATGAAGGCTGAAACTCAAATGTATGCCACTATTTAGAAACTTCAATCCTCAGTGATTTATCAGAAAACCACAAACGTTATGAGGAACAAATCAAAAATGCAACGCAAAAATATGGGCAGTTGAGAGCTGTGGGCAAATGGCATATAAAAAACCTTTCAGCCACTACTAAAAATCAAAGAAAGGATATGTTCTGTGGTGAAGTATTATTACAGTAATCAGGCAAACAATTGAGCAGATTTCCCTCAGAGTGCAGTGTATCAATATACTTTGCCAAACTATTTGGGGTGCATTTATCTCAATCCACTACTGATGAGTTTTATAAATCAACACCACCCATTGTTATAACACTCGCCATCAAAAAATGTTTGCACCTCCGCCTTAAGATCTTTCCAGTACACATGGTGTTAAGGCGGTTTAGATCCCCTTCTGTTTTAAGATTAGACCTCCCCAATTTATGTCCAATTTTACTATCCTAGACATTAAGGCTCCCTCTCCTTTCATATTTCCAAGCTTGGTGCTCCCTCTGAACCAAAAACTTTTAATCCCAAGCCCTTCTCCCATCCTTCTGTTCTACGTTATTTTTTTAGTTGCTGGATCCCTCCAGCCGCCCCCGCCCCCTCCTCTTTCTCTCTCCAGTTTTCGAGCCACCCTGACGAAGATTCCTTGAAAAGCACTGCCAACCTTCCAGTGGACTCCAAACCCTGGCCACTACCAATGCGATCACACACCCCAGCCAGCACATAATCTCTCCCCCAAGGAGAATCCCTGGGCTGGTATCATTAAAAGGCTCAGTCCCTTGACATGGGCTCCATGAGCACAGAGCTTTTATTTGCACTGGGCCACGTTTGATTAAATGTTTTAATTGTACAGTTCTCACATGAATCAATGGAATATGTTTATGAACTTTTTAATTTGTTAGTGAACTCAGCAAGAGATTATGGTCATTACAAAGTTCAGTTACTTTGGCTGTTTGATAAATGTCTAGCCACCCACGATATGGTGATGTGATGTCAGCAGGTTTCTCCCAATCATAATAAAGGGCATACCCCCACATGATCAGTCCCCCCAACACACCCATCCTCAAGCTGTATAAATAGATGTGCAATTGCTTGTTATATTCCCACTATGAAACAACGCTTTGGCTGGCTCTAATAAAGAACACCCAAGAAGATGAGAGACTGTGTCCGCCTGTCGCCTTTTCTACTGTTTTATTTATTTGGACTGTTCATCTTTTAACTTGTTTTTGCTTCTCATAGTCTACTGTTGTCTACCGTGTTTAGGTGGCTGGTGATTTTGTCTTTTGTTTGGGCTGGCTCAAATTTTGTCTTTCAGTGGGATCCAGCCCACTAACGGCAGCACCACTGAGATTTTATCTGGTTCCATGGGTTCCAGCACAAGCAGAGCTAAGCTGCCTCCCTTCTGAGATTTTTACAAAAGGACTCCTCCATTAGGTTGCTTCGGTCTCCACAGGCAGCCACCAACTCTATCTGATGGCTGAGACTTCAGGCAGCCATGTACGCCATTAGGACCATTATTTCCTCAGGGACCACACAGCTGGTTTTCAAACATTTCTCCCCAAGCTGCACCCAAGGAGTATTCTTTAGCCAACACTCACCATCTCAAGAAATGAGTTTGGTAGAACAACACATGGTATATACATAGGTGCACTGTTTGAACAATACAAACACAGTGCTGAAAATGTAAATACGTACAGTCCATCTACCTAAGAGAAAATTATCTAGTCTTATGTAAAAGCATACCTCTCAAACTGCTCTCGTAAACTTAGAAAGCTGCTAGTATAACAGGATTTGTGCTAGCATGCATTTTATGAAGGATATGAAGTCTGAAAATCAAATGCATGTCATTATTTAGTGACTTCTATTCTTAGTAATTTGCCAGAAAGCTACAAATTTTATGAGGAACAGACCAAAAATATGAGACAAAAATCTGTACAATACACAGAGTGCCCATAGTTTAGACAAGAGGCTGGTCAAGCAAAAGGCAAAATAAAGATTCATATTGAAATAAACACTAAACCAATAAAGCACACTGCCATAAGTAAAATACTGTATATTAAAAATAGAAATGAGGGATTAATCCACATAATTTACTGTAAACCATTCCAAGTAGTAACAGTGAGTGCTACCAAGTACTATACGTAGAGATGGCATTATTCAGCCTCCGATAAACTGCTTAATCCAATTTAGACCCTGGCCCCAGAACTATCTACAGAGTACCAGTCATGCTTTCTCTGTGCAGCTACACAATATCTTTAGCAATCTCTACATGCAGATCTGAAGTAACCCAAAGTACCTCAGTTTCAGAAATAAGTGCCTAAACAAGCAAAACACATTTTCGACAGCAACACCACAAAACTCGTACCACACTATCTGACCCAGCCCTTTAGATCTTTTAAACTTGTAACTGTCTGAAACTCCTCTAAAGTGGTTTGTACATAATGTACAAAAAATATTTTCTGTGCTTGTAAGTTTAAGATTTGCATGTCATACCATCATTAAATGCATTATTTATCATGTGCTTCCTCTCCTTGAATGTTTAGTTGCAATTCATTTTATGCTGCATCTTTGAATGCTTACTGCATTTGTATTTTCTTAGTATCTTTGTTGTACCACTGAAACATTTTCACTCTGGCTGTATCCAAAACTGGAAGATGAGCCAAATTCAGAGTGAAAGCAAAGCTGTGAACTAATTCTGAACAGAATAGCAAGTCGCCAACACAATGAAGATGACACAATACAGGCACTTGCATACATTAAGCGGACGCACACACACACACCACCGTGTACCTATTTTTTTTGCAGGATGTCCAGTTCAAATTAAAGATGATGATGACATCGATAGCAATAACAAGAAAAGATAACGGACAGTTTGGCAGTACCTATAAAAATCAAATTTCCAGGTATATGTTAATAAGCTATGAATATAGGTATGTCCATATGAACTACAAAGGGAGACAAGTCAGAACATACCATGGGTGTTCTTGTTTTCACAGGATGTCTTTGACGTTGCCTCATTTTGCTGTGTCCTTCGTAAAATGTCTGGTTTTCTGGTAAATCTCCGAGGATTATAACCAGTCATTAGTGTTTCATACTCATTATGCATTGTTCCCACATGTGTGTGTGTGTGTGTGTGTGTGTGTGTGTGTGTGTGTGTGTGTGTGGTTATGTATGCTTGTTGTCATGCTGTATAGTTGTGATCGCCTTTTTTTTTTTTATTTTACCTGAAAGAGGAGGAACAGCCAGCGGATGATAAAATTTTCTCATCTTTGAGTTGAGCACCTGCAGCACTGTGCAGCTGTGCCTGTCACTGGGTCAGATATGTCCTTCCAACTTTCCAAGGCTTCCTTCCCGATTTCTGGTCCTGGGCTTGCTAGATCGTCTGGGTCCGTTCCAGATTCCTGGGAGTGCAAGCTGCAAACTTGCAAAACAGTGACTTCTCTGACTGGCCGGGAATCGGGAAGGCACAAGTCCGGATTGGACTCAACATGCACTCTGGGCTGGCTCTGGCTGCTGCCTGTTGCTCCACTTATTTACAGTCACTCACACTCGCTCACTGTCACTACACTAACAATATGGTAGAGAAAATTAAGAAGTCCTCCATTCCAGACGCAACATTCTTCTATAATGATCTGTTCAGTTCAACTAATCACTGTGTTACCATATGATCGTACGTAGTCTAGACAGGACTGGACTGGTAAACACATGCACTACAGAGACATAGTCCAACCCCAGAACCCTCAGCAGAATTCCGACTGGCTGGAAGTCTGCCTCAAGAAGCTGACTTCATCGTACAGGCACCTGCGTGTGATGACATCAGCAACATCTTCGGCGAGATTTAAAAAAAAAAAAAAAATTCACAGGAAATTATTGGGAACTGAATGACCTCATGCAGGAATTCGCTGCACTCCATTATTCTGCCCTCAAAATCGGTAAATACAGAGGAATTTGGTACAGTTGAGAGGTATGACTGTGTGATGTCTAGATCACAAAGGACATATCACACTTGAGAAATGCTAGATAACTGGTTTCTCTTAATATGGCAGCAGTGAAACAAATAAGAGCCAACACTGATTTTTAATACAAGTACAAGCCGAATTCCTTAGGTGGGCTGTATGCAACATACAGCCTTACACCAACCAGGAAGTAAACATATTGCACCCCACCTACATGACTACTTTACTTCAAAATATTATAAGTGAATTTTTATCATCATTGTCCAAAAGCTTAAACTTCTAAATGGAAACAGACAGTTTGAACTACTTTATAGGCTCACATCTTTGTGTGCCAGAAAGTGTGGCAGGCTACGAACAGGAATATATATACAAAAACAATAATTTAATAATTCAAGTAGTCAATTCAGTTAATGGTTAAATTTCAGTTGAACACTTTCATCCAGTATTCACGACTTCATCAGATCATCATTGTAAGTTACATTAGACCAAAACTAAACTAGTGCATGGAATTACAATATGGAAACCTTATACCAAAACAAGGCTGAGGAAATTGGAAAGAATACAGCAGAAATTTACCAAGGCCATCCATCCATGGGTGTGAAAATTTAAGTTAATATGAAATATTACATATCTTAATTTATAGAATATTTCATACAGATAATTAAAAGCAGATTTAAATCAGGTACATAGGGCAATTAGAGGCAACTACCTCTGAGAACGTTTGGGATTATCAGAGAGTAGTAGATAATCAGACAACCTATGTAAAAGATTATATAGGAATGAGAGATGTACTACCTAGTTATCTGAAACAGCAACTGATACATGGGATACACTACCAAATTTTAAAGCAAGAACTAATTTATATATTTTTAAAAACATCTGGACACTTGCGGGAATGGCTGTTTCATGTAAGAAGGGCATTATTCATGGATAAAATATGAATGCATGCTGTTCATAATTAATTTAACCCTGCCAAGCACAATACTTTTCTCCTCAACAACTTACTGCTCATCTGTAAAGAAACAATACAGCACAAAAAGGTGGATGTGATCAGCAACACGATTTTAGTGCAACAAAATGCTCACATTTACTGCTGGTACAGCTTAAAGCCAGTCCCCTCCTACTACATCCATTCAATGTGGGCATGTAACAAACTAGTACCACAACGTCACGCAATATAAGCATGAAGACCTGTGCAACAGTGCTGAACTCTTAAGAGAGTACACACAAACAAATGCACAGTGAACTAATGCACACAAGTCCTTTTCAAATGCACTAATGATTAATTGGACAGCCAGCAAACCAAGTGTGACTTTGGCAGACTGTTACTGCTCACTTTTTGTGTTTACCAAACACTTAAAGTTACTGCTGTAAAAAGAACGAGGAAAACAACAAGGTAAGAAAAGGAACCCTTTTGGTTACTGAATTCAAAGGCTTAATGGGACACTAACCATAGCACATAGCAGTAACTATGGCTGCTACACAACTGGCAAATCACTACACAACAAACGCCAGTTACCTATTAATCAACTAATTAACTAATAAGACAACAAATGACCATAAATAAAGCATAAGTATATTTAAAACATTAAATGTAAATATAATAGGTACAGTACTACCTTGTTTGCTGTTCGGCAGTGTGCTCTCTTCAAGCTCCCGCACATCTTTTCTTGCTACCAAGTAGCTAAAAGCAAAATGAATAGAAAAGTAAGAAATACATGCAGAAAACAGCCTTGCCAGTTTCTTCTTATCTGGAGCAATTTTAATTGTGTGCATTAAAATTAACATAAAAATTAAATTGCTAGGTAAACATCAATAAACCAACTACATCATATGGTAACGGGCAGAGTCATTCAAATTTTTTATCTGGCAGTGCTGCTTAAAATACTCTACAAATAACGCAAATTTTAAGGGAAGAGGGGAAAAAGACAGACAACTGGTCTTTGTGAATCACTGCACCCCACTCATTAATATTCATGAGTACAAAGATATTTACAACTAGATGGAGGTCTAAAGCTTTGTTCAACAGCTACTTAAAAGAATTCAGCAGGAACGGAAAATGAGCTCTCTAACTGGACAGGCCTTTTATACTTGCACATTCCTTTGAATCAGAAGGCAATTATCCTGTTTTTCATTATAAAAAATACTGCAGAGTTCAACTCAACTTAAAATGAATAATCCTGCACTGCACACTAACACACAAATGTAGAAGTGACCAGATGACTGAATTTTTTTTGACTTACATTAATAATCTGCAAAGTTTAAACACAGTTGCAAGACAGCATTTTCAGAAACTCAGTGAGCCATGTAAAATTTACTTATTAGGACTGTTGCTAAGCAACACAAGAACTCCAGATAAAAAGTCAGACACAGTGAAGTGTTATTCACTCTCCATACCCAGTTGCTTGTGGCACTCATTAAAATGCCAAACCGGTACACTGAACTTGTCTACCTCTAAGAATGGAATGGTAAGATTACAAATGTAGTCTACCTGCGATTTAAATGCAAACTCTAACTACTCATATTCATCTATTTTAAGGAAGTAATTGATTCATAAAAATGTCTCTTTTTATTACAATTTTTCTTTTACTTTCTTACTGTGATAAAGCAGAAAGCTCCATGAATGTGGACTCTAGAGAAAAGAAAATATGGCTTTTGATTTAAATATGACAATAGGGACACTTCTAACCTGAATCACTCAAATGCAATAGTGTTTACAAACAAGACGAGTAGCATTCTTCAGACTATGTATATTTTGTATATCTAGTTTATACCAACTGGAAGGGTTTAAAAAAAAAAAGAGATTACTATGAAACAATGCAGTCAGAGCCAGGAATTCCCTTAAACTGGACTTGTGTACATCCCTCTTACTCAGAAACTGGGGGGGGGGGGCATTGTTTTAAAACATGCAGTTAGTGAAAGGATTTCCCCTAAAATGGATTTAGGCTACTTTCACCCCTTCCCCCAAAGTTTCCAGTCAGGAAATGAGCTCCACCTCCTTCCCCTTGTCATAAACAGAGGAACAAGGAGAAGCAACAACCATTTGAACTTGAAAGCAACTGCCTTCCCATCTCTTCAGGACTTCGCGGGTGAATTGACTGTGGCACTGCTGAAACGCACAGAAAAGGGCGCATTCTAAACAGAGTGGAATACTATAGCAATAACCCACGCCTAGGTGTGGGTAATGTGGGATTTACCCACGGCTGGCGTGGTTTTCGCCCTCGGGACCAAACAAAGACAACCGTGGGTAAATCCCGCATTACCCACACCCAGAAGTGGGTTATTGCTATTATACTATGACATTATTTTAGAACAGAAATAATTACTTTTCTTAAATAATGGCATTGTATAATGCCTCTTTGTTGCCCTTCCGCAGCTGTCTGGTATCCGCGGCAGTTCTGATGTACTGCGCATGCCTACGCAGTACATCAGAGCTGTGGCCAAAAGCAACAGAGAAAGCAAGATCTCCATTGCTTTTTACTGTTTCGCTATGTTAAATGGGTTTAACATAGCGAGACAGCTTTAAAATAAGCAACGGAGATGTCCGTTGCTTATTTTAAAGCTGTCTCGCTATGTTAAACCCATTTAACATAGCGAGACAGGTTTAAAATAAAAGCAACGGAGAAAGCAAGATCTCCGTTGCTTTTTACACACTGTGTCGCTATGTTAAAGGAGTTTAACATAGCGAGACAGCTTTAAAAAAAGCAACAGAGATTTTATAGCGAGACAGCGTTTTAAAAGAGACTTATACTAATGGAAAAAGTCCGGGAGACCGGACCTTTTTCCATTAGTATAAGTCGATTTACAATGTGCACGCTGGCCAATCAGCGTGCACGTTTTGGAATATTAATGGGGGGAGTCATGGTATAATACCCCTGAATCAAGTGGGCACAAGAGTGGTAAGCTTATACTACAGCAGTGACCTCACTTAAGTATCCATCATTATGTTAAGTACATTCAGAAATGTGTAGTGCAGTCCATCAAAGCAGTCACTGCTGCAGTAGAAATTCAATACCTCTGGAAAGAATATTAAAACAATAGCTGTCCCGTAGAGAAAACACAACAGCACAAGCTGCAGGACAGATGTAGCTAACAACTGCCTGTCATCAGAATGACTACCCAGATTGCAGTACTGAAGGTGTGCACTGCAGTCCTTATGACTGCCTCACTAATAAATGAGATAATATTTGAGTAAAGAAAGCTGCAGGGATAACTGATCAGACCCTACAAACTACTTTCTATTTCTTCTCAAAACAAAAGTTGTTGGACCCTACTAGCCATTTAGAAAGTGGCGGTTTAAAGACACTCCTGACCAGCTGTAAAAGTGGCTGTTTAAAGACACTCCTGACCAGCTGTAAAAAAAAAAAAAAAAAAAAAAAAAATACAAGCCTGCAATACGTTTACAGGAACCCACTGGTGGACCTGTGATGCCCGTGCACTGGCCCAGCAATCAAGGAGCCTCAATCCTCACCAATAACCCCAGTGAGGGGCATCCATACAGGGACAGCATAATAGATACACACAGAGTAAAGTACAATTTCCCTTAAGAGCGCACAGACATCACAGTCAGTCTGGGGCTGGTTTCTCCCTTTCTCTCCAGGTCCCCAATAAGACTCCTTACTGGCACAGTTATAGGGTCCAGATCTCAGCCTAGTGGGCAAGCTAAAACCTCCAGCACCCTCTCCTACCAGTGCTTCGAGTCCCTTCCCAAGTAGCTGACATACATACTTTGAGATAAGAGTTATATACAACCACACAGACACTCCTGGGGAAGGCTGGTACAGGTTCTCCAGCTGTGCGCCTTTTACCCAGACTATACGGTAGTATCACTTGCCACCACCCACTAACATTTATCAGCTACTAAAAAGCCCTTATGAAAGGGTGTCCAATTATACTGTGCAATATTTTTATCCAAATGGTAAGTGAAAATGAACAGTCAAGGCTTACTGGAGTGGCTTGGCCAGTATCACTATATACATGCAACGTACTCTACAGCTTAAATTATCTCTACACAAAACAGCCACAGTTGAAATGTTTAAAAATATTTAATAATAAACAAGACACAGGACAATACTTCTTAATACACATAGTCAAGAGTTCAGAGATCACAGGAAAGTGCTTAAAATAATACAGTAGAATAGTTCTGACATCAACATAGAAAACCACAGTCTAATCTTCCTATTTCCTAGCTATTTCTAAGAGAAACACTAAAGTCTAAGATCCTACTTACATAGAGACACAGGCAGAGTGCTGGTGAGTTGGATGTTCTCAAGACAAATGCTCCATGCCCTCATTCTTGCTGTCCTTAAATTGATAACACAGTACCACT